>NW_027395279.1:9557500-9715000 GCF_027580225.2 Misgurnus anguillicaudatus
ACTCCAGTTTCTTCTCTCTCAAAGATTTAAGGGTTTTCTTTAACTCTTCTTTCTCGTCAGTCAGATATTTGTAATTGGTCTCTAACTCCAGTTTCTTCTGATTCATAGAGTTAAATCTATTCTGTAGTTCTTCTCTTTCATCGTTCAGTTGACTGTAATTCATCTTCATCAGGTCTCTCTCTGTGGAGTGTTTATTGTGCTGCACTATGATGGCAACCAGCAGTAAAACACAGATGAGCCCAAGTAACACTGAAATCATCACAACCCATCTGCTGCTTTCTGTTAGAGATGAGAAAAACAACACAAAATTACAATTAAATAATATTTAAATATGATCAGAAATCATGTTTCAAATAAATTATAATCTAATGACATAGAAAAAGACCAAAATGGTATATACAGTAACAATTCCTTAAATTTTAATGACATGTTCTTACTTCTGTTTTGAGCTTCAGTCCGGTTCCGACTTTGTGTTTGAGGTCTAGATGTGTTCACATTACATTTTCTTGGAATATTTTCATAAATGGCCTCTATTTCCATTGTTTGCTTGGTAGGATCAGAGATGATCTGCTGTCTTTGAATAATAATCTTTGAGTGCTGTCATTTATAGTGTCAACTTTTATCAGGATGTGGTTTCCACTCAGATACACTTCTTCGATAGCAAGCAACCACTGAAACAATGCCTGTGTCTCAATCAGCTCACTTGTTCAGTACCCACTGGATGCTGTAACGGAACAGGACCGCAACCGCAAAACAAAAGCGCCGGACTCGTTCCTGAGTCCAAACGCACATCGGGCCGAAGCCGTTTCTGGTCTGTTTTTAGGGGTTGTATCCGCTGTATAATTGGGACACACAAACATCAAGAATCAGAGTATGAATCTCAACCATGGTGACAATTAAATGAAAAACTTCATGCTGCAATGCATGCTGGGTATCAACAAATTACAAATCTCATTCAGGACTCCCAGCATGCACTGCAGCATGGATAAATAATGATTTTTTTTTCACCATGGTTGAGATTCATACTCTGATTTTTGATATTTGTGCATCCCAATTATACAGCGGATATTTAAGTGGTAGAACCTTATATACATTATTGACAGAAAATAAACTTTTGATCTGTAAATTAATTAGGTGATGATCTTTACCATTATGTACCAACCACCACAGAATTACACAAGAGTCCACCAAAACACTAATCACAATAATGGTGACTTAAAATAAAATAAACATCAACATCTAAACCTAATAAGTGAATTGTGTTTTCTACAGCAATTTATTTACTGAACATTCAGAAATAATGTTTTATTTAAGCAATATCGCTCGAGTAGGAGTGTGATATAGCTCTATATCATCATGGCTGTGATTAGGCCAGAGGAACGAGGCCGTAGGCCGAGTGCCGGAGGCAATCACAGCCGTGATGATATAGAGCTATATCACACGACTCCGAGAGCGATATTGCTTTTATACAACAGTTCGACGGCACACGTTTAAAAAAAAGAAAACTAGAAAACAACAACGGAGTTATTTTAAAAGCCTCTTTGTTTGGGAACTACTTTCTTACAGGTAACACTTTCGGCTGCTTTGAAGCTCATAACAACTCAATGGACGGAAAAGACGTTTCTTTTTATTATCGTTTCTTGGTCACAAAGTGTAGTTTTAAGATTAGTTCAGTCGAGAATGTATATGTATTATATTTAAATCTGCAGTCGATTAGTAAAGATAGCGCCTGTTTGAACGTTTGCTTAGTGAGATTCGGTACGAATGAGAACCAAAGCATGAGCGGACGTCAGTGTTCACTCGCCCCGCTGACCACCGCCCTCTCTGGGCTACATCTCTGACAGGGATTCCCTGGCTCTCATGTTGGCCTTGTCTGTGTTTGATGGTCAAAAATGAGATCAAATCAGCAATATTTGGTGTCATGATCAAACTATTACTTGTTTTTTATTCATATTTAGTGTCTTTTGTGTTGTTATTGTTTTGGCGCGAGGTAAAAGTGAATAAAACTATACTTATATAATGTTACTATTGCTTTCCCATTTATTCTTAACGCGATACGAGCACTCGATTATTATTAAACTTTGTTCTTGTCAGTACTATATAAAACGGTTTTTTGTGTCAGAGAGATGTTTTTGCATGCTGCTTATAAATATACCAGTGGCGATATCTCATAACATGTTTTAATAGTCACGTCACGATAAAATAAATGATCAATGTCCACATTTAAAAGCTGCGGTGCTTACCTGCAGTTCCACGGTGTTTTCGCGTTCTGAGAAGAGATATAGCTCCAGAAAAAATTTTTTATATTCCTCTTTCCAAGTGTTAATCGTCCACACGATGTGACAAGACATAACTCCCATTAAGTTTAACGTAACATACAAGAGCGCTGATCTTTGACGGAATAATAACTTCCGATTGGGATTCACAGACTGATTTATGAGCTAGTAAACTAATGAGACACACGGAGAGTGTTTAAAAACAGCGCGTCTGTGTTTCTCCATGTGTGCGTGCAGTTTTTCCATTCAGAGATGAGCCTGTTTAAAGGACCTCCATTCACTAGGTGGCGGAATGATACGAAAGGTGAAGTGGTTACTGTGCCTTTATCAGTACAATATCGCATAGCTCTTAGCCAATCAGATTCGAGAACCAGAAAGAACTGTTGTATAAAAAATAATAAAATGCAATGTTTCTCTATCATCTACATAACAATCAAAGAAGTCAATATTATAAACAGTTGTTGTTTTAAACATTGTGTGAACATTAAAACATGACATTGTCATAACATTTAAAAATGGTAAAATGGAACATTCCTCTAACGTTCAGACAACATAAAAACGTTCTTAGAACGTCAAGAAAACTGGAACGTTGGGAACTTTCAGGGAACATTCTTAGAACTTTTTTCTGTTAGCTGGGATGGTATTTAAGATTTTAATAACAGAAAAACCTTATTAAAACATAAATAAACTCTACCATGATACATATCGTTATCATGATATAAAATGAATCCTATCGCGATAGAAGATTTTGGTCATATCACCCACCTCTAGTTCAGTGGATGTATTTTTTTACCCTGTGTCCTCATGTTTAAATGTATCGTACATTTGAATAATTTTAGGAGGAAATCTGTGTGACATAAAAGACAACAAGCATATTGTATTGTCTTTTTGGTCTATTTTGGTCCCACAGTTGCAGATCGAGCAGGTGTCCCCTCGCAATCCCCAGGGGAAGTACTGGGGTATATGGCAGGCCACGCGCTGTATTTTCAGGGAAGAGGGACTTCCTGCTTTTTGGAAAGGTCACATTCCTGCCCAGCTGTTGTCTGTGTGCTACGGGGCAGTTCAGGTACTGGAGGCTAATAATAAATGTGTCTAGTAAAAAGTCAACAGGACATTCAACAGAATACTCTTAAAGTTGTACTTGTTCTTTGTATGTTTGGCACTAGTTTGCGAGTTTCGAGGCCCTGACAGAGCAGGTCCATAAGAGGACGCCCTATAACAGCCAGACGGCAGGAGTTCATTTCATCTGTGGCGGTTTGGCTGCGTGTTCTGCCACGATGGCCTGCCAGCCACTCGACACCCTCCGCACACGCTTTGCCGCACAGGGCGAACCCAAGGTCAGGGGGCGTATGATGTTGTGCATTACGAAACACCTTTTGTTCATATCAGAATGCATGGAAAACAGACTAAATCATATAAATATAAATAATACGATAAAAGTTATAATAAAATTATTAATTTAATAATTTAAATGCACATGATGTAAGATTTTTTTGCATTAAGATATTCAAAAACTACAAGCAGAGTGTTTAAGATAAATGTTAAATGACTAAATGATTACTAATTGCAATTACACCAATACTAGTTACTAAAGTAAATACAATTTAGTGCATCTTGCATTTCACTTTCCCACTTTTATTTCAGATTTATCGTAACCTTAGACATGCAGTGGTCACAATGTACCGCACAGAGGGTCCACTCACATTCTACAGGGGTGTTACACCCACTTTAGTGGCAGTCTTTCCATACGCAGGCATGCAGTTCTTCTTTTATAACATCCTAAAGAAGCTACTACAACCCCAGGACACTAAATCTAAAGGTGAGAGTAAAACTTTTTTCTCTGGTCTTTGTCTAATAAAATTTGTTTATGCATAAAGTTTTAATAACGTCAGTCTTGTTCTTCATTTCTGTGCTGAAATTAACGTTGCCGTCTGTTATTTTTAGGAAGTTTACAGAGTCTCATCAGTGGTAGTTTTGCCGGAGTTATCAGTAAAACTATCACATATCCATTCGACCTGTTTAAAAAGAGACTTCAGGTGGCCGGATTTGAAGAGGCCAGGATGCAGTTTGGACAGGTAACATTTTAACAGTGGGTTGGGTTTATCTAATCATTTGATCAACATATCAGCTATATTACTTACCAGTAGTTCACATATGATTTATACTTAATTTATTACATAGTTTTTAATTTTCTGTGAAGGTGCGTGCATACCGTGGATTTGTAGACTGCGTGGTGACTATAGCCAGAGAGGAGGGACCACGGGGTTTCTTTAAGGGTCTCTCACCCAGTCTGCTAAAGGCCGCTATGTCCACAGGCTTCACTTTTTTCTGGTATGAGTTCTTCATAAATGCCATTATCAGCCTGAAGGGGAGCCAGTGAGCCACCAGAGGAGAATTTGAAAGTCAGAGGTCTGGTACTGTATATACAGTATGTTAGGATGAGTCATTTATACAAAGATTTGGATGTGAAGCGGGACCAGGGCTCCTCTGAGAATTACTCATGCTTTTGCGATTTTTACCTCTGACTCGCTCAAAAGATGCCTCAAATGAAACAAGTGCATGAAATGTTCCCTGTTTACATTAACAGTGAGCTTTACCTCTGGAGACTTTAAAATCATTGTTACACATCTTTAGAGTTTTAATGTTGTCTTGTAATTTTGCCTTCTGTGTAATGGTGTATATTATTGCTTTTATATATAAACACTGGACGACAGAATGTTATTATTTTGTTTTACTGTTTTGTATTTTTTTAACCTTTAAACCATGGGTCTTCAACAGGGGCTCAGAGGACCATTGGGGGTCTGTGGTAGTATTAGCGGGGGTCCTTGAAAACAAAAAAAAAAGTTTTTGGAAAAATAAAATTAGGCATCAAACTAAAATGCATTAAAAGGCTAATAATAAAAACATAAAATGGAGAGAATATCATTCCGCAATAAAATCTATTACGTTAAATTAAAATGTTATGTAGGATGACAAGAAAATATTATTTTAATATATTTGAAACATTTATAATCATAACAAAGAATGTGTTATAAATAATAATAAATACACTCTTAATTTGATACATGTATCTATACTTTAAGGGGTCCTTGAAAGGTTGAGACCTTTGCTTTACACCATATACCCAGTAAGCAGAGATGCAGTCGATATGTTGTGGTTTTAGCATTTTTAAATTTGGTCTGGTTTTATGTAAAAGAATGGAAAATTATATTTAAAGTTTGAACATGTTACCTCTTGTTGTGACTATACTTATGCTGCGCTTTATTTATTATATCTCTGACTGTTAAAACAAGCTCATCTAAGGTTCAGTGGATATATTTTTTTACCCTGTGTCCCTTTGTTTAAATGTATCGTTCATTTAATAATTTTAGGGGGCAATCTGTGTGACATAAAAGACAACAAGCAGCTATTTTTCTAATAAAATATTTTATTGTGACATTTGTTGTGCTTTTCCTCAATGCTTTTTATTTGAGACACATTTTATTGTTGAATGATGTTTGGTAAATATGATTTCAAATAATACATTTAATATAATCTTAATGTAACTTTAATGTAGTATTAAGTACACCGTAAAAAAACAACCAGATTTTACATGAAAATGCTGTTTTTCAACAAAACACACTGTAAGCCCATACAGGTTGATTGAACTTAAAAAAAATATGGAATCGTTGCCCTAAAAAAGTTAATTTTGCCTGGTTGAAATAACAATTAATTTTAAGTTTAATTGACTTAATGTTTTAATTTCTTCTTGTTTGCATATAACTTTAGTTTTTATCACTTTATATTACTTTTGATGTTATAAATGGTATTATAACACCAAATTAGTGACTGACTTAAATCAATCATTGAATAAACGTGATTTTCCACAGAAACACACACAAAACAGTGTTTTTGACATACATTGTCAGTACTGTGTAGAGAAATACAATAAAAAGTTCTGAACAGGGTTCATGTAAGGAAACACTGATCACCTGAACGGTGACTTCACAAAATTATAATTTACAACAAAACAACATTAATAATATAAGAGATTGAACCTATATGACATTTTATTAACAAATATTTGAGTAGAGAAAGTTCTTATCAGTTTTTATTCTGTGAAAAAGTGAAAAATAATCAAAATATGCAGGCGCTAAGGATTATGGGTATTCCTCACACCATGAACTAATAATTTTAAGTTCATTTTACTTGAATGTTTTAGTTTAATGGATTTTGAAAGCTTAAAAGTTAAATCAACTAAACTTTTTAAGTTTTGGCTTCAAACCAGAAAATATTAAGTGATGTTAACTTGATTGTTTAAGTAAAGACAATTTGCTCCAGAGAGTGCAGTAAAATACTGTCGAAATGTACATCTTGCATCCTAAAATTAAATTGTTCAAGGCAACTGGTTTCCCAAATGAAATTAGTTAGGTTTCAGGGTATTAATACGGTAACATATTGTTAAATATAGGGGAGTTGTTAATTAGAACTGTAAATTAACAGTAGATTGCTGGCAACATAGTTGCCAATAGTTTACCATGATGTAGCACATTTTTACAGTGTATATTTATATCTGTTTTTCTTTGACAAACTTTTTTCTACACTAAAAAAAATTTTCAATTTACAAATTTTTTTTAAGGTAAGTGGTCGCAATCAATTTATTTAAGCTAGATTTAAACAAAAAAAATAAAGAAAAAAAAACTTTTGTTTAAATGTAGCTTTAATAAATGTATTGCGACCACTTAAAAAAATAGTAAATTGAATGTAGCCCATCATGTGTGTGGTTCGTAATTTCAAAATATGTGTTCTGCGCGTCGAGTGATCCTATGTGCATCATGTGTCTTGTCAAAATAAGTGCCTGTTGCATATGCGTCTAAAGGGTTTATGATAAAAGAGACGCTCGCGTTTGCCAGATACTCGCATAATCTCATGCTCAATGAGAGTTTAGTGTTAAGGGAGTGTCTTGCTTGTATTTTGTGACCGTGAGCGTCTCTTTTATCATAAACAGTTTTGACGCATATGCAGCAGGCATCTATTTTGACAAAACACGTAATGCACATGGTTCATATTACGCAACAAACACATATTTTAAAAAACGCGAGCAACACACGACACTCCGAACACATATTTTGAATTTGCGCACCTCGGATGAGCAGTCACGAGCCGCCACTGATGTATTTAATACAAAATGTAGTGAAATAAAGAAAAAACACTGTGATAAAGTACAGATATTTGAAAAATGTATGTATAATAAAGTAAAAAAATTTACTTAAAGTGTGCTCAAATAAAAGTATATAATTTATAATATATGCAAATTAAATAAGCAGTTTAAACCTTTTAATTTTTGATGATGTCGACACCTTAAACATAACATAAAGTTTTACAAACTTTAAATTACAACATTTCTTGCTTTCAGCACTAAAGCAAACCTTTTTTGCACAAATAGTGTCAAGTTTGTGCCAACTTGATAACAGAAAACCGTTTGTATTATTGAGTGATATAAACAGATACTGTAGTGGTGCCAGTATGCCATATAAAGAGTTAATAATTAACCCACAAAGCATAACTTACTATGAATAACTTACTGCGGGTGGTTTCTCGAACAGGGATTAGACTAGTCCTAAACTAAAATAAATGTAAGAGCTGTCCAAACTGAAAACATATTTAAAAATACATCAGTGCCCTTTGTTTTGCCTCAAATGCACACAAGTAGTGTTTTTAGTAAGGCATGTTTGTGAAAACTAGTTATATTTCCTAATTAAAGGAAGACCTAGTCCCGGCAAGGGAAACCACCCTTGTGTGTTCTGCTGTAGACTTCTTACACTGTAAAAATTCCTTGTTGCAAATTTTTAAGTTCAATCAAATTGGATTTACAATTCATTTAAACTTTCTTCATTAGTGAGGAGTTGCTATAAATTATTATTATTCAATTATTATAAAGTTGAAATAACTTAAGCCAATTCAACTTAATTTTTTATAATTTATAGCAAAGCCTCACTAGGGAATAAAGTTGAAATGAATTATATAATTTCAAGTTGATTAAACTGTATATTGTTACTCGTGCTCCTGACGCGTAAAAAATACAAGTTTGACAGAGTAAGCCGTGTCTGCGACGTACACCAAAAAATTGATGAAAGTCATGAAGGTCACCACGACCAGGTCATCCCACTCACAGTGGTTACAATTATTAGGCCGTGGGTTTCCCTTAAATGCATACAGCGGCCAGATAACAATAGCAGTAGTGTACATAACAGCAGCCAGCGCGTTACAGACGGTGACCAGCACGTCAAAAAAATGAGGAAATACGAGCAACAGCCTGGCGATGGTCAGGAGGATGATGAGCAATGAGAAAACAAAGCAGAGCGAATAGGCGGCCACGCACCACTGCAGACCAGGAAACTTCTTGTACTCCGCAGGGTCCAGAGAGGTGAATATGATGCAGGCTATGAAGGTCTCCATAATCTTAAGGAGACCAGGAACAGTGCTGAGAAAACCACTGATCTCACCGGGTCTTTTGTGGATCAACCATACTTCAACCACATAGAGCCCAAAACACAACCAGGAGACGGTTGATGCCCCAATCTCCCTGGAGCAAGACAGGCAGGCGAAGAACCTCGGGTAGATGATCGAAGCTGTGGCCATCATGAGTGCCGCCAACATGGCGAAGGCCATGGTGAAGTCCTCCCACGAGATGGGCACCTTGGTGTGCAGGTTGGTGAACTCCAAAATGAGGATGAGGAGCGTCATGAAGCAACAGAAGCACCAGCAGAACATGCACCAGGACCAGTGGGACAGACTCGAGTCCCCGACACCTACGGATGCCACCAATGCAAAGCAGATGCATGTCAGGACAAATGCTGATATCCGCACAATGCCAATTGGCAAAATGAGGGTTCTGAAATCCACGTGCACCATTGTAAGCACTGATAAAGTTTACTTTATTTTTTTGTCAGATTTCCGTAACGCTTTTTACTTCCTCCAACAGCGTGATTTTCTTTTCAGGGTCATCCATGTTGATAAACCCACACGTTGGGTTAAGTTGTTGTCCTCATGTTTTCCTCTGGTTTGTGCGTCTTACCGCAGTGATGAGGTGGCCGAAACCTTGTGTCTTTTGTTTCTTCTAATATGGCAATAGTTTTTTTATCATGTCGACACTGGAATAGAAACCATCAATTGTGCCATTCTGAGCTTATCAGTTTTACAACCCTGTTCAGAGTCTCTATTGGGTACTGTTGTGCGTGAGTCTTATGAGCTGATGCCAAACCTTTAACTCTGGCCTACCGCTGCCTGTTTCTAATCTTTATTTATACAAGCTGCAGTCACACCCAGGTTCAAAAGTAACCCTTGGGTATAGGAGTTGGCACAAAAAGTGTCCCAGATTTAGTTGCTATCACTTTCTGTTTATTTTAATATTTGATATATTTCACTTATCACATTGAATATCATGAGAATATAAATAGTCTCATGTTGTTCTAAACATGAATGAGTTCATAAAAATATATTTTGATAAATGATGGTAATCACACTGTTGATATAATATAAATGCAGTCAATTTACCATTTACCATATACCATAGCCATAGATGCTGGAATGGCATAAAGAAGGAATGAATGAAAAAAGAAGAAATGAAAGAAGAAAAAAGATTGAAAGAAAAAGAATAGAAAGAAAGAAAGAAAGAAAGAAAGAAGGAAGGAAAGAAAGAAAGAATGAATGAATGAAGAAAAGAAAGGAGCTATATAAATTCTGTGAGAGTTAATTTAATAAGGAAAGAAGGGAAAAAATGAAAGAATGAAGAAAAGAAAAGAAAAGAAAAGAAAATAAAGTAGGAAAGAAAGAAAAAAAAGGTTAAAAGAAAGAAAGGAGTTATATAAACTCTGTGAGAGTTATTTTAAGAAGGAAAGAAAGAAGGAATGAAGAAAGAAAAGAAATAAAGAAAGAAAAAGGGTAAGAAAGAAGGGTAACACTTTACTTAAAGAGTAACTAAACCCTAAACCAACTTTTTTTAGTTAATGATCTGTAAGAAAGGGGCTTTATTAGTGCTGTTCATTGATTTTAGTAACTTTTTTGACATTTGGATGTAAAGTGTTTCAATACTACAATTTATGGTGTAAAAACGTCTCAGTGCTGCCCTCTTCAGGTTGAACGGTGGCTACTGCAGTTGAATTTTCCTATTGGATGTTGGGTCCAAAAAATGACTCGTGACGTAAGCAGGTTCAAGCTCACCACGCCCTCGTTACGATCTCACCACACACTTAGTACGAGCTTAGTTCGTCCCCTCTATCTCTGTTGGGATCTGCCCACTTTTATTGCATTTTTCAAATATTAACAGTGGGTGGAGTCAGGCTCTGAACAGGGGTTTAGTTACGCTTTAAAGGGGTGTTCATAAGACTGACATAACACCTTCGTAACCATTACATGACACGTTTCATAAACATGAAGTAAATTTTATGAACGTTTATGACAACTGTCAATAAGTGTAATTTGTTCAATTATGTCATTTTTAATGCAAAGAGTTAAAAAGTCATTAAGTGTTAATACTCTGTCAAATAGTTTTATAACAACGTAATGAATATTTTTCTTGACTTCAACTACAGTGATACAAAGATAATTTGTCATTAAAATGTCATTAAGTGTTAATACTCTGTCAAATAGTTTTATAACAGCGTAATGAAGATTTTTCTTGACCTCAACTACAGTGGTACAAATATAATTTGTCATTAAAATATGATTAATTGTTAATACTTTGTCATATAGTTTTATAACAGCATCATGAATATTTTTCTTGACATCAACTACAGTGGTACATAATTTGTCATTAAAATGTCATGAAGTGTTAATACACTGTCAAATAGTTTTATAACAGCGTCATGAACATTTTTCTTGACCTCAACTTCATTAGTACAAATATAATTTGTCATTAAAATGTCATGAAGTGTTAATATTCTGTCAAATAGTTTTATAACAGCATCATGAATATTTTTCTTGACCTCAACTACAGTGGTACATAATTCGTCATTAAAATGTCATGAAGTGTTAATACACTGTCAAATAGTTTTATAACAGCGTCATAAATATTTTTCTTGACCTCAAATACAGTGGTACAAATATAATTTGTCATTAAAATATTATTAATTTTAATACTCTGTCATATAGTTTTATAACAGCATCATGAATATTTTTCTTGACCTCAGCTACAGTGGTCCAAATATAATTTGTCATTAAAATATCATTAATTGTTAATACTCTTTCAAATAGTTTTATAACAACGTCATAATAATTATTCATTTCATAATGTTTCCTCCATGTGTTTAATAAATAAAATCAATCATTTAATAGTAATAATAATAATAATAATAATAGTAAATAAAATTAATTAAATTATATTTTATTGCATTTGGAGACAAATTCACCTAAAATTAAATGAAAACAGTACAATAATGGGTTAAGCCATGCATGGTTGGGTCCATATCGCTGCAAAGTTAATTACATTAAATTAAATTGATTAAATGTTTAGTTCGTTTTTTTCTATGTCAGAACATTTCAGAACCGTCTGTGTGAGGAAGAACAAGTTCTGTTAGTTGTCCATTTTTTATGTATTGTGCACATACATAAAGTTTAGTATAATCTTTTGATGTGTCTGTTGTATTTTGTTAAGAAATGTAAAATTATTTGACAGAGTATAACAATTAATGACATTTAAATGACAGTTTAATGTAATGTTAACCCATAAAGCTAGTTTCTTAAGTTTGATAATTATTCTGCTATGTCATGTATGACAAGTTATGATGTATTGATTTATGTCAAGTTGTCATAACAAAGACATCTCAAACAATGTCATCTTTGCATTAAAGTGAAATAATTGAACAAATAACACTTAATGACAGTTGTCATAAATATGCATAAATTCTCATTTATGGTTATGACACATGTCATGTCATGATTATGAAGGTGTTATGTCAGTCTTATGAACACCCGTTTAAGTAAAGTGTTACAGAAAGAAGAAAAGAAAAAAGAAAGAAAGAAGGAAAGAAGTAAGAATGAAGACTACCTTTTAATGTGACTTATACTTTAACACATATTAAAAACATGAATTTGACTAGTCTAAGCCATTTGTATGGTTATCAAAAAGCCCTTATAAAGATAAAACAGCCTCTGAAAGTCAGTTTCAAGGTGGAAATATATTGCCCCTTAATAAAGTTCATTTCTGCCCCACCTCGGGAAGCTTTCTGATTTATAGGCTAAAAGCAGTATATCGACAACAGGATGTTGACATCATCACAAAACACATATAGCTTTCATTAACCAATAACGCTGCTACGATTAAAATACTGTTATTAAAGGAAAAGGCCATCAGGTCATAAACTATTACACACGAGTCACTCAATGAAACCTGAAGTGTTTTTTCATTAATCATACATTAAGTTTTATTTAAACTCCTCCAAATGATAACACACCACGTTTTTATGTTTACAAACTTAAAACAATGCTTGTGATGTTTTCTATGAACAAAGTATCATCAACCCCAATTGTTGGGTTAAATTAAAGTATGTCTCTAAAAATCTGAAAAATGCTGGGTTATATTTTTTTAAGTTTATCAAACATTTTACAGTGTATACATATAGCTACATTTATATTTTCACATTTGAATCTATTTGGTGGATGCTTTTATTCAAATATATCTCTCAATGTATATAATATAATAATTCAATTCAATTCAATTCAATTTTATTTATATAGCGCTTTTCACAATTGGTGATTGTTTCAAAGCAGCTTTACATTAATAGAAGCAGTGGAAAGCACAGAAAAACGACAGATAGCACAACATAATACACGATAGCACAAGCAGCTAAATTTGATGCGGCTATGAATCAACATTATAAGCGTGCGTATTGCTAATGTGACGTAAAGAAGAGGGTGCTAAGTTAAGCCCAAGAGGGCTGCCTCCCCGGGTTGAAAAACCCCCTAGGAGAAAAAAAACCCCAGGCTCAGCCGGGGAAGTAAAAAAAAGTCACAGGAGGGAAAAACCCTTGGGAGATATATTTATATATACACATTGAAACGATTAAGGAGATTAGGCGGAGGTTAAGCGGGTTCTGCCGGTGGTCGTTGGTCATGCATCAGCTGGGCATCACGTTGACGGTCTGCCGTTGGGTCAGAGGTGTGCCGACTTTCACATTTACCGGAACTGGGTCTGTTTGTCTCATTGTCCTCGGAGAGGAGGACGAGACATAAAGAAAGAAAAACAAAACCCAATTAGCGTAGGGGCCATTCATATGTATACACCTGTACATATACACAAACATATATCCATATATATCCACACATATCCATATATACATACACACACATACACATATATATATATAGATACATATACACATACATACACACACATGTACATATACGTATTGAAGATACAACGTCATCCTAGTGAAAGACTCTGCACAGTTTGGTTTAGGGAGAACGAGAAAAATGCACGGGACGGCGAATGTTTTGGAAATGGGTGCAGTGACACCCTTTTAAGGACTGAAGTCCCGCCCCCGACTAGTGGGCTTAACACCACAAATCTATACCCATCGTGCTTTATTGAAATCCGGACGAGCAAGGGAGTAAAGGGGAGACGGGGACGTGACTGCGCCAGCCATCTCCCTGATGCCTGTCTGGGCTTCAGAGTACTCCCCTACTCGACTCAGAAACCTCAGGAGAAGGGCAGAGCAAGTGATAACATAATGCCATACATAACTTTCAATCACTCCTCTGCGCTTGGCAATTAATGGCCCGATTCGGGGTTTTATTGGTGTAGTTTTGAAGTTTTGGCCTTGCATTGTGGTTTGTATGTACACAGAGTAGCGTTTCTTTTCCTTGTATGTAGCCATTTCTATTTTATCCGTGACCTTTGTTTTTAAAAGTTTATGCCCGGCTCATGGTTTGCTGCACATATGTAAACGAGTAAGGAGAGATTAAACATGTTCTTAAGAATATTAATAGCATTTACCATGCTTTGAAGTGTTGACGAAAATGAGGATTTAGTTTATTTATTTATTAGGTTGTTCAAGCTATCTATTGTGAGATGAGTACCATTAATAAAACAATTATGTGAATGCCTTGTTAAAGAGAAAAGTTTTAAGTCTAGATTTAAAGGTATCTATTGTGTCTGATTCTCGGACATCGGTTGGCAAATCATTCCAGAGCTTAGGGGCTAAGTAGGAAAAGGATCTTCCACCTTTAGACACTTTTGATATTTTAGGGATAACTAAGAGACCAGAATTTTGCGAACGCAGTGCACGTGATGGATTGTATTCTGATAGTAATTCTCTAAGATATGAGGGTGCTAGGCCATTTAAAGCTTTGTAGGTGATTAGTGATATTTTAAATTGTATGCGATAATTAACTGGTAGCCAGTGTAAAGATGCCAGAATTGGACTTATGTGGTCATACTTCTTAGATCGAGTAAGCAGTCTTGCAGAAGCGTTTTGAACTAGCTGAAGCTTGTTTACCTGATTTGCATGGCATCCCCCAAGTAGCGAGTTACAATAGTCTATTCTAGAGGTCATAAAAGCATGGATAAGCTTCTCTGCGTCAGATGTAGACAGCATGTGGCGAATTTTTGAGATATTTCTAAGATGGAAGAATGCTGTGCGGCAGACGTTGCCGATATGACTATCGAAGGATAAGTTGCTGTCGAACATCACACCTAAGTTCCTAACCGAGGAAGATGGCACCACAGTGCAGCCATCTATGTGCAACTTGTAATCTGACATATTATGTTTGTAGCGATTCGGTTTAATAATAAGCATCTCTGTCTTATTGGAGTTGAGCTTAAGAAAGTTATGTGCCATCCACTCACTAACATCGCTAATGCAGTCTGTTAGCTTAGAAAACGTGTGGGTTTCGCTGGGATGTGAGGAGATGTAAAGCTGGGTGTCATCCGCATAGCAGTGAAAACTTATGTTATGTTTCCTGATAATGTCTCCTAGGGGTAACATATATAACGAGAACAGGATAGGACCTAAAACTGATCCCTGCGGTACACCATATTTGACCAGGGAGTGATATGACTCTTCCTCATTTACATAAACATAGTGATAGCGATTGGTTAGATACGACCTAAACCAGGCTAACGCCTGACCACTGATACCAACATAGTTTTCTAGTCTATTGAGTAAGATTGTGTGATCTATTGTGTCGAAGGCTGCGCTAAGGTCTAGTAATATAAGGATTGAGATTTCACCACGATCGGATGTTAACATGAGGTCATTTGTAACTCTAAGCAGCGCTGTCTCTGTGCTATGGTGGGGCCTGAATCCTGATTGGAACTTTTCATACGTACTATTATTTGTCAAGAATGTGCGTAACTGGCTTGCCACTACCTTTTCTAATATTTTCGAAAGAAAAGGGAGATTTGAGATTGGTCTAAAGTTATTAAGCTCTACCCTGAACAAGCTGCGGTTTTTTAATCAGCGGTTTAATAACTGCTAGCTTGAAAGCTGTTGGAACGTATCCTATTTCTAGCGATGAGTTAAAGATTTGTAGTACCGGGGTTGACACTACAGGGAATACCTCTTTAAGTAGTTTTGTGGGAACGGGGTCTAATATACAGGACGATGATTTGGATGATGTGACTAGTTTAGAGAGCCCATCTATTGTAGTAGGTTTAAATGAATCAAAATGTTCATATGGTAATCTAGTGTTTAGTGAACTAATGGGTAGAGTGATGGCTGCTTGGGTAGTTACGATGTTTTCCCTAATAGCCGTAATTTTGTTAGAAAAGAAGTTCATGAAATCGTTACTATTGTGTTGAAGTTTACTATTGGTTTCTGTTTGTTCTTTGTTTCTTGTCAGTTTTGCGACTGTGCTAAAGAGGAAACGAGGGTTGTTATGATTTTCTTTAATAAGCGTACTGAGATAGGTTGATCTGGCCGTTTTTATAGCCTGTCTGTAGTGTTTAACACTCTCTTTCCATGCTACACGCCATACCTCTAACTGTGTGCTTCTATAATTTCTTTCCATTTTTCTAGTTGCCTTTTTAAGAGCAGCGGTGTGATGGTCATACCATGGAGCTGGCGGTTTTTCTTTGATTTTCTTTTTTCGAATGGGAGCAACGGCATCCAGTGTGTTAGAACAGACATTGTTCAGGTTTTCTATTACAGTATCTAGATCGTCACAGTTATCTGCTACATGTTTCATTTGGGACAGGTCTGGAATAGTGCTAATAAAGCTATCTTTAGTGGTGGAAATTATTGTTCTGGCTAGTCGGTAGCATGTTGTGGATTGAGTGATCCTATCTAGAAGTACAGTGTATGACACAAGGTAATGGTCAGAAACTGCATCACTCTGAGGTGATATTTTGATGTCATTAATATTGAGCCCGAGTGACAGAATTAAGTCTAATGTGTGTTTACGAGTATGCGTTGGCCCTGTCACGTTTTGTCTAATATTGAGAGAATTTAGAACATCCATAAACGCACGTCCTAATGCATCTTTTGTGTTATCTACATGAATATTAAAATCACCAACGATAAGAGCTTTATCTACAGTGACTACAAGCTCAGACAGGAAATCTGCTATTTCTTTAAGGAAATCTGCATGGTGGCCCGGAGGTCTATAGATTGTAGCTAAGGCAAAAGAAAGCTGTTTGTGGTTACGATCAGTTATTTCCATATTTAACAACATTAGTTCAAATGATTTAAATTTTAGTTCAGATTTTTGGTTTACTTTAAAAATTTTGTTGTATATTTTAGCTACACCACCCCCTCTCCCCTTTAACCTAGGTTCGTGTTTATAATAATAGTCTTGTGGGGTGGATTCGTTTAAACTAATGTAGTCATCTGCTTTAAGCCAGGTTTCTGTTAAACAGAGTGCATCTAAGTTTTGGTCATTAATTATTTCATTAACAATAGGTTCTTTATTGGTAAGCGATCTAATGTTAAGAAGGCCGAATTTTAACATTCGAGGTTCATCTAGTAATGTATTGTTTTCTAATTTTATGTTGATCAAATTTGTGCGTGATGTGGCAAGCGGTGCTCTGTATTTGCTTGTTCGGGGAACAGATACAGTTGAAATGTGTTGATATTCTGAAATGTTGAAATGTGTTGATATATTTACTTATTAATATAACTTTTAATAAGTAAAAAGTAAATAATATTAATAAGTTAAATAAACACACACATATTGTTGGGTGGACTTGTCAACTTTATTGGCGAAGAAGGACAAGCAGCATGCATGAACAAATAAATTTAAGTTGTCTAGATATTAAAACAATTGTTGAGACAGCATCAGGTTGCCTTAATTTTTAAGTGTTATCCATTTATTTTATCGTCTTTTATATTATCTGACACAATCAGAATAAAAAGTCCAAAGTCGAACTGTATTGCAAAAGAGATATAAGACTGTTAAAAGTTACACTAATGAAGTCATTAAGAGATAAATGCTCATGTTTTGTTGCACCACATATATCATTAAAGTGTTGTCCACAAATGTGTGCTTTAAAAAAAATGTAGATGTCAACATTCAAAATGCTTGATATAACCACAAACTATAAAGGTCTTTCACTTTGATTTGATTTATCCATTATTTCTGCAAAAGTGTCAGATTATAGTATATACATCTGTTTAAATATATATTCAGGTGATTATACGTTGAAAGATATATATCAAGCATAATATACTGTATATAGTGGCTGATAATTTACCTTAGATGTCTTTATAGGCACGTTTTAAAGCTTTAGCTACAAAAGCTATACTGTAACTATTTATTTTGTATATTGTAAAAAAAGTTTTTATTTTATTAGTTCACCATAACAGCATAAACAAAGTAATTCATTACATATTATAACAGACATACATAATCATTCATAAGAGAACTTTAAGACAATTTTTTTTCAAAAAAAATCTTGTATTAATTAAATTAATTTTATTACTGAAACAAACCCCCACATTAAAACTTTACCTTTCCTTGCATGATGCAATAGATTGGTTAAAATGGTTTGTCCTTTACCTAGGCTGGCGAAACAAAGAAGCTCAACCGTACTGAGTAAACTGTATCCACAATATATACAATCAGATTGATGCAGGTCATTGCCGACACAACAACCTTGTTGTCCCAGAATGGGTAGCCTGGGTATTCCGGAATGTTTCGGAAGTTGTAGAATGGCCATATAACCACTGCCGTCATGTACATCATAACCGCCAGCACATTGTAACCCACCAGAAATTTCTCAAACGGAAAGGGGCATAGAGCCAACAACCTACAGATTGTCAGGAGGATGATGAGAAGAGAGACGATGAAGCAGATGGAGTAGACGGCCACACACCACTGCAACCCGGGAAAATATTTGTAAAAGTTTGAGTCCAGCGAGACGAAGATAATACAGGCAACAAAGGCCTCCAGAACCTTCAGTAAGCCGGGCACAGTGGACAGGAACCCGCTGATCTCCCCGGGTTTCGCTCGGGTTAAACCTACTTCCACTGTGTACAGGATAAAAGACAAACAGGACATCACAGATGCCGCAATCTCATGAGCGCACGTCGAGCACGCGAAAAACTTGGGGTAGATGGCCGAGGCCGCAAGCACCATCAGGGTGGCCAGCATGGCAAACGCCGCAGTGAAGTCATCCCAGGAGATGGGCACCTTGGTATTGAGGCTGGTGAACTCCAAAATAATGATGAGGAGGGTCATGAAACAGCAGAAGCACCAGGTAAACATGCACCATGTCCAAAATGAAAAATTAAAATGGCCCTGAGAAGCCACCAGACTGAAAGTGATGCAGGTCAGCACAAATTCAAAAATCCGGACAATTCCGACCGGTGCGGTAACGGATTTGGTGTTCAGGGTTATCATGATGAATGAAGTTTATTCACTTTGATTGATTCTCAAAATTGATTTGGCACCTTCGGCTTTAAAATCAAAATCTGTCATCAGTTTCTCTTTGATCAGTCTCTCATACTTGCTCACCATTCCAGTATAATTTTCTATTTGTCTTTTGCCCTGTTGTCCTGTCACGTCCTCCAGGTTAGTGTGCACGTAATGTCCATGTCCAGAAGAAAAGAAGTACAGGGAGGGGCAGCACATTGGCCACATCTTCTGATAACTCATTGTCTTATTAACTAAAGCTATAGCAAAATGGCCTGGATTTGTAAAAGTGCAAATGAGTGAGGGGAAGATAAGACACAGGGCGGATCTTGTGTAAATAAGATAAATATCTGTACAGTAAAGGTCATATATATTCTGAAACACTCATTTGTGAAATAGGGCTATACAAGATAGAGAGATGAGTATGATGAGTAATATTTGTAAAACAAAACTAGGACAGCCAATGATGCAGGGATTTTTTCTTTTAACAAAGTAACAACACTGAAAAAAACAACTTTAAATTTATTTAATTTAAAAAATCCTCGCAACAATTTGCATTAACTTTTTTACGTAAAATTTACTGCTTTTTAAAGTACAACTTGCCTACTAAAATCAAATAAAATCTACTTAATAATGCATGAAAAACATATTTAAAATAATTAAGTAAATGTTACTTCATTATATTTTTAGAAGTTATAGATTTATTTTAATAATTTAAGTTAAGTCTATTATTTTTTTTAAATTGAAGCATTGCTGTCCTAAAAATATTAAATAAATCGTATTTACTGTGTTATTTTCTTTAACATAGTTCTATGGACTTAGTTATTTTTAGTGTTATAAATGGCATTATAACACAAAATTAATGACTGACTAAAAATCAGTCATTGAATAAACTTGATTCTGAACAGAAACGCACACAAACTGCGTTTTTGACATGCATTGTCAGCACTGTGGAGAGAAATACAATATAATGTTCCGAACAGGGTTCATGTAAAGAAACACTCACCTGAACCGTGACTTAACAAAATTAATAATTTACAACAAAACAAAATCAATAATATAAGAGCTTAAACCTTTATGACATTTTAGTAATAAATATTTAAGTAGTAAAATTCTTATCAGTTCTTATTCAAAAATATTCAGGCGAAAAGGATTGTGGGTATTCCTTACAACATGTGCAAATAAATTTAAGTTAATTTTACTTGATTTTTTTTAGTTTAATGGATTTAATATTCTTAAGTTAAATTAACTAAGACTTTTTACTTGAATCTGCTAAAGATTTTGATTAAAATGTACTTAATTATTTTAGCACTATGTGCAGTGACTATAAAACAGTTAAAGGTATAGCAGAGGATTTTCTCGAATTTTAGAAAAGAACCACCTTCTTCACTTTTTTAAAAAATGCAATTGCGCAACTGTGAGGGACCTGAGCGGCCAGGAAATAAGAACACCAAGTCTTTTTATCAAAATAAATGGGTCTTTATTTGAACCCAACTGAAGTCAACCAAAACAGCATACAAAATCAAAAGTTGTTGCAACAAAGAACTAAGGACCAACAAAAAGGAAACTAATCAGCTAAACCAGACCAACCAAATGAACAAAGCAAACGACTTATAAAGGGAAAGATGGGCCCATTACAATACAAAAGGGGAAACAAATACACATTACACTTAACATATAACATTAAACAAAGTCCAAATATAATCAAGCAAATACAATTTGAATTAAAGCTCAACAAATATTACAAATTTAACTGAATCATAAACGGACAACTAAAGAAATTAATTTAAAGACTTCCATTCTCATGAGTCCTCCCCCATGCATTCTTAAGACATGGTACATCCAGTAGGAACCATCTCTTTAAATCTTGGTTTCCAACAGGACTCCAATCTTTGTCGCTCCCAGGACATAACGGCTGAAGGCTTCGGTAGACCAACACCACGCATTACGGTAAACTTAAACTCAAATAGAAAGAAGTATAAATAACAGATACAACATAACTAATTTGTGTGCACTCCAAATCAGAAATGATGTAAATGAACATGTAACATTAACCAAAGAAATAAAGAATAAATGACTTAACTGTTGTGTGTGATTATTGTACATATTCTGAAATAAACTGTTTTAATGATTAAATCAAAATGAACGTGTATGCAAAGGTGTGGTGTGGTCTACATTACCACTAATGTGTGGCTACTTCTTGGGCCCTCACATCTCCCCCCTCTTCCAGAATCTCGCTGGTACAGCGAGAGAGATAGTCAGCTGTAACATTAACTTGACCGGGTACATGTTGAATCTTGAATCTAAAGGGTTGCATGGCAAGGTACCATCTCGTAATCCTTCCATTAGAGTCCTTCATTTTCTGCAACCACTGTAATGCCTTATGATCGGTCTCCAAAGTAAATTCACGGCCTAGCAGGTAATACCTTAAGGAGTCCAGGGCCCACTTTACGGCCAAGCATTCTTTTTCCACAGTTGAGTAACGCACCTCTCTTGGGAACAACTTGCGACTAATAAAAGCCACTGGCCGTCGACTCTGTGGTGGTCCCTGCAACAGGACTGCTCCTATACCCCTCTCAGAAGCATCTGTCTGGACAATGAAAGACTGACTAAAGTCAGGATTATAGAGAACAGTATCAGTTGTCAATGCTTGCTGAATGTCCCGAAAGGCTTTTAACCTCTCCTCAGTCCAATTCAGTTGGTTTGGGCAACGTGCCCCTACCATATCTGTAAGTGGAGCAGCTATACTGGAAAAATTTGGAATAAAGCGATGATAAAATCCTGCCATACCTAGGAAGGACCGCAAGTCCTTGCGTGTCTGAGGCACCGGACATTTCTCCAAGGCCTGAATTTTTCCCACCTGTGGTCGCACAACACCTTGGCCAATGACATATCCTAGGTATTCGGTCTCCTGTTTAGCAAAAGCACACTTGTTAGGGTTGACAGTTAAGCCAGCTCTCTCTAGACGCTGCAAAACTACTCCAAGATGCTGCACATGCTCCTCCCAGGTGTTACTGTAAACAACAATATCGTCAAGATATGCAGAAGTAAAAGTTAGTCCATGCAGCACTTGATCAATTAACCTCTGAAAGGTTGCCACAGCCCCATGTAGGCCGAAGGGTAAGACTTTAAAATGGAAAAGGCCATCTGGTGTCCTAAAAGCAGTTAGTGGTCGAGATGATGGAGTTAGCGGAATCTGCCAATACCCTTTAGACAAGTCCATTGTCGTCAAATACTTGGACTGCCCCAAACGGTCAATTAGATCACTGATACGTGGTGTAGGGTATGAATCAAACTTAGACACTGAATTCAAGTATCGAAAGTCAATACAGAATCGCATACTCCCATCTTTCTTTGGTACAAGGACTATTGGATGGCACCACTCACTGTTTGACGGTTCAATGATCCCTAGGCAAAGCATTAGGTCTACTTCCTCCTTCAAGGTCTCCTGTAGTCGCTCGGGTATCCTATAACTCTGACGTTTCACAACTGCATCAGGTTTAAGTACCACATCATGTTCAAGCCATGTAGTAAAGCCAGGGTATTCAGAAAATACTTTTGAAGTAAAGAGAGCTCGTACCTGCAATTGCTGGGAGTCTGTTAGATGGTCTAGGCTGATAGACCCAGAAACTGGCTGAGGCAGGTACTGATCATCTGACTCTTCCTCTTCAACACAACGAATCATTAAAGACTGTGCTGTCTCAGGTCGGGGAACCCACTCCTTTAACAGATTGACATGTAACACTCGGCTGGAACGCTCTTGACCGGGCATTCTGATCTCATAAGTGGTAGGACCCAGTTGCTTCTTGACATCATAAGGACCCTGCAATTTTGCTAGGAGCTTACTTTCTCGACTAGGCAGCATAACAAGTACCTTTTGACCTACTTCCAGATTTCTCTGTCGAGCTCGTGGATCATACAAAGTCTTTTGCTGCTCTCTGGCTTCCCCCAAGTGCTTCTGTGCCAAAGAGGTCATTTCTTGCAGACGTTCCCTCATTTGCAAAACATAGGAGACAACATTCGTGGGCTCTGACACTCCATTACTTCCTTTCCACATTCCTTGCAGCAGGGCCAGTGGCCCCTTGACCTCATAACCATATAACAGCTCAAAGGGTGAAAACCCCGTAGAGGCCTGAGGAACTTCCCTATAGGCGAAGAGAAGATATGGGAGCCATTGGTCCCAATCACGACCGGACTCACTGACAAACTTACGGAGCATTTGCTTTAAAGTCTGGTTGAATCGCTCAGTTAGCCCATCTGTTTGAGGATGGTAAGGAGTAGTTCGAATGCTCTTAATTCCCAGGAGCCTGTAGACCTGTTTTAACAGAGTAGACATAAAATTAGTGCCCTGATCGATTAAGATCTCTGCAGGGAACCCAACTCTTGAAAACAGTTGAACTAAAGCAGCAGCTATCGGTTTAGCCTTCACAGATCGTAATGGAAATACCTCTGGATACCTTGTAGCGTAGTCAGTTATTACCAGCATGAATCTATTTCCTGATCGACTTCGCTCCACCGGACCAACGACATCCATCCCAAGCCTCTCAAATGGAGTGCCAATCACCGGGAGGGGTTGTAGTGGGGCTCGATGTGGACGTTTGAGAGAAACCTTTTGACAAATAGGACAACTCTTACAGAATTGTGTCACATCTGCTTTCAAACCGGGCCAATAAAAATATTTCTTGATCCTTGCAGTGGTCTTATTTTTCCCAAGGTGGCCAGCCCAAGGAATTGAGTGGCTCAGATGTAAAACCACTTCTCGAACACACTGTGGAACCACCAGCTGTTTCAATGGCCCAATCTGACGGTAAAGTATTCCCTCAATTACTACAAAGGTTATGGTCTTGCCATGTATAAGCTCCTCTCTTACCTCATCAGCTTTGGTAAAGCACTCCTTGAGACTGGTATCTTCCTGTTGCATCTGAATGATGTTTGTAGGCAACTGAAAGTTTACAGGCAAATTGCAGTTAGTAACTTCTGACATTTTAGAAGCAGCATCTTTTACCTTCTCCTGCCTCTTCTCCCATCGAGTCTTTTTCCTCTTTGGCATCCCAGGCTCAATTTCTGCATTAAAGAAAGGTAGAGTACTCAGTGTGTGTCCAGACTCTTCTGACTGGCTTGATTTCGCTCTAGTTACCACCATGTGACATGTCTGCACTGGGTATAACAACTCCAACAGGACAGGTACATCTCGACCCAAGATAACAGGGCAAATTATCAGATACTCCCACTTCCAACAGGTAAGTTTGATTCTTTATCTTAACATAAACATTGGCAGTAGGCAACAGTCTCTCATCACCATGTACACAACAAATAGGCAGTCGGTTTGCTGAACTGATCAAAGATGGTGAAACAAATTTCTTATTTACAAGGGTCTGATCACTGCCAGTGTCAATTAAAGCCATCAATTTCTCACCGTTAATCTCTACATTTGTAGTCTTGGAGGAAACTGAATGTTTGGTCGTCTCATGTCTCGGTACAAAACATAGCTGTGCAAGGTGAGCAGAGTTCTTCGGACAATTGGGTTTAGTATGCCCTTCTTGACCACATAAATAGCATATGGGAGGTCGTTTAGGTGCAAAACTTAATTTGGCTGAAGTAGGTTTCCCCAAAAGAGGCTTACCAGACAGTTCTGCTTTTCTTTGTTGGAATTGTGGCACTTCTGGGGACCGACGGTCATTACTAGATCTCCAGGCCCAGGGCTTATTCTTTCCCCTGGCTGCCACAAAAACATCTGACAAAGCTGCTGCTTCTGCTGCAGTTCTGGGATCTCGCTCTCGAATCCAAACCTGAAGTTCAGGAGATAGCATTCTCAGATATTGTTCCAAAATAATAATCTCACTCACCTCCTCCACAGTTTTTCCTTTAGGCTGGATCCATTTTCCAAATAATTCCTTAAGCCGATTGTAAAGCTCTTTTGGATTTTCAGAGGGGTCTACTGACAGGGAGCGGAACTTTTGACGATAAGTCTCTGCATTAACATCATATTTCTTCAAAATAGCAGACTTCACTTTGTCGTAATCTGTAGACTCACTCACATCCATGTTGACATAAGCTGCTCGTGCCTTACCAGTCAATAGAGGGACCAAATGCCACACCCAGTCAGTTCTGGTCCATCTACAAGCAGCCGCAATTCTCTCAAAAGCAACTAGGAAGTGTTCCACATCATCTGTATCACACAGCTTCTCTAATCGAGGTATTTGAGACAGTGGTGGGCCTCCAACGTCTTCCTGAACTGAGGTTAAAGATCCTAAAGGGTTCATATCAGGCCTTTCTGGACCAGTATCGGAAACATGTAGAATAGGGGAGGTACGTGCTTGGACTTCCATTTGCAGTAAATTAAATTGGTGCTGGAGGGCCTTAAAACGTCGCTCCTGGTCTGCATGTTCTTGTTGCCTTACAGATTCTCGGCCTTCTGTCCTGGCCATATGGACTCGAAGCAAATTTGCCAGCTCTGTCACTGAAACATCTCTATCTTCTGTTGCTTCTGTTGCTTCTCCTCCTTCAGCTCCTTCCAAACCAGCCTGCTCCTCAAATCCTTCTTCTGGCTGCTGGGTAGGTCGTTTAGACATCTTTTTCTTGCCACGACTCATAATACTGGAAAAAGTAAATAAAATCTACCACGAGGGGCAAAAAAAACAAAGACTTGGTGAACTTTAACTGACCAGATATCCCACCGCTGCCACCATATGTGAGGGACCTGAGCGGCCAGGAAATAAGAACACCAAGTCTTTTTATCAAAATAAATGGGTCTTTATTTGAACCCAACTGAAGTCAACCAAAACAGCATACAAAATCAAAAGTTGTTGCAACAAAGAACTAAGGACCAACAAAAAGGAAACTAATCAGCTAAACCAGACCAACCAAATGAACAAAGCAAACGACTTATAAAGGGAAAGATGGGCCCATTACAATACAAAAGGGGAAACAAATACACATTACACTTAACATATAACATTAAACAAAGTCCAAATATAATCAAGCAAATACAATTTGAATTAAAGCTCAACAAATATTACAAATTTAACTGAATCATAAACGGACAACTAAAGAAATTAATTTAAAGACTTCCATTCTCATGAGTCCTCCCCCATGCATTCTTAAGACATGGTACATCCAGTAGGAACCATCTCTTTAAATCTTGGTTTCCAACAGGACTCCAATCTTATTATTCCATCCCAATGTGATCACACCTCAGTCCAGTAGATGGCGGTAATGCACATTGATTGCAAACTGCCAATAAAACTCATCGAAGAAGAAGAAGAAGAAGACTCCAATCTTTGTCGCTCCCAGGACATAACGGCTGAAGGCTTCGGTAGACCAACACCACGCATTACGGTAAACTTAAACTCAAATAGAAAGAAGTATAAATAACAGATACAACATAACTAATTTGTGTGCACTCCAAATCAGAAATGATGTAAATGAACATGTAACATTAACCAAAGAAATAAAGAATAAATGACTTAACTGTTGTGTGTGATTATTGTACATATTCTGAAATAAACTGTTTTAATGATTAAATCAAAATGAACATGTGTATGCAAAGGTGTGGTGTGGTCTACATTACCACTAATGTGTGGCTACTTCTTGGGCCCTCACAGCAACACTCCTGATTGACAACTAGGAGGACCAATAGGCTTGATGATCCACCCGGAAAAATAAAATCCTCCGCAATACCTTTAAATAATACAAGAAAATATCTAATACGACTTTATTTCAAGACAGTTCCTTTTCTACATGAATTAATTGTGTATTTATCATCATTTTACTTAGGAAAATCTAGTTCTCAATAAATATTATTATGTAGAAATAATGAGAGTTAATCTAATATTACTACACCAAAAAGTTTGTTTTTTCAGTGAAACCCAACTAGGCTAAATTAACCTATGGCCATAGTTGAAACAACCATGGGTTGAAACAACCCAGCATTTTGTTTTGACACAACTCAGCAAATGTTTGGTGTTTGTGGTGAATGGCCATCGGGGCTTAGTTAGCCTTGAATGGGCTCCCATATGAATGTAAAATGACGCCTAAAATGTTGGATGTGACAATTGTAAAAGTGTATGTGACATTGCAAGCGTTTATAAAATTATGTTGCAAGCTTACGAAAACATGTTTTGCAACATTGTACTGTTAATTGTACATATAATTCATGTTTTTTAAAACTAAAACATCTGTGGTGTATTTAATACTGTTAAATATGTGCATTACAGGTGTCCCTAACGGCTTGCCGTTAGTTTAGTGGGTGTGCCCTTCTGCGCATGTCTTGTAAAACAGTTGAGCCTGTATACCCTCATGTGTGAGTTGTGTGTTATGCTGAGAGACCTCTTATAAAGTTAAGAAACGCGTGCCATGCCTCGTTATTAAAGTACATCACATAATTGGCGACGAGATAAAACGGATTAGTTTGTGGAAATGGCGCACTTTTCCCAAAGACCGGATGAGTTTAAGCCGGAGCATGAAATGTGGTCTGCCTACGTTGAACACATGGAGTTGCTGTTCGAGGCTCATGATGTCGACGACGGGAAGAAAGTTCCCGTGTTGTTGAGTTCAGTCGGCGCAGCTACATATGGTCTTCTACGCAACCTGGTCCAGCCTGACAAGCCGAAGGACAAAACTTTTAATCAGATTGTGACCATTCTAAAAGATTACTATGAGCCTAAACCATTGGTTATCGCCGAGCGTTTCAGGTACCGTAAATGTGTCCAGAAAAGCGGCCAGACAGTGACGGAATATGCTGCTGAGCTGCGCCAACTAGCTGCGAAGTGTGATTTCGGGGACAGGCTGGATGAAGCTCTACGTGATGGTTTTGTCAGCGGAGTCAGTTCTGAGGCATGCCAGCGCAAATTACTCTCGGAGGACAGACTAACTTTTGCGAGAGCTGTGGAACTTGCTGTTAACATGGAGACAGCCCACCGAGATGCGCAGCAGTTGCGGAAAGGTGATGATGTCACCGCTGTTCACAAGGTAAAAGGGAGACATCGATCGCCTTCAAAACAAGAAGGGTGCTATAGATGTAAAGGAAAGAATCATAGCGCCAGTGATTGTTATTACAAAAATGTAAAGTGTCATAAGTGTGGCAAAGTCGGACATATTCAGAAGGCATGCAGGACTGGGGGGCAGACACGTGAGAGGCAGGAGAAAAGGGGGAAGAGAAACAGTGTGCAAAAAGAAAAAAAAATGACTGGCTACGTACAAGCTGACGAGATAGAAGATGAAATTCTGATGTTTTCTGTGTTCAGTGCAAGTGGTGCTGGCCGACGGCCATACAGGGCCATTTTTGATGTAAATGGAAATAAACTGCCGATGGAAATTGACACAGGAGCAGGAGTCAGCATCATCTCAGAAAATGTGTATGAGCAGTCATTCTCACATGTGCCACTGGAGGGCAGCAGCGTCGCACTGAAGGGATATTCAGGGGAGACCATTCCAGTGAAAGGACAGTTTATTGCAAAAGTGATTTATGGAAATCAGAGTGCTGATCTACCACTCATAGTAGTGGCTGGAGAAGGTCCTTCGCTGTGTGGACGTGCATGGCTGGATAAAATCAAACTGAACTGGAAAATGATTAAAAAAGTCACAGAAAATGTTACACACCCAACAACTAAACCCAAGTCCATCCAAGATGTGTTGGATAATTATACTGATGTTTTCAAGGATGAGTTGGGGACATTAAAAGGTATTAAAGCAACAATTTCTGTGAAGCCTGACGCAGTTCCAAGGTTCCATAAAGCCCGTGTCCTGCCCTTCGCAATGAAAGAAAGGGTAGAAAAAGAACTGGAGCGCCTGGAAAAAGATGGTGTCATCAGCCCTGTGAAGCACAGTGAGTGGGCTGCTCCAGTGGTCCCTGTAGCCAAGCGGGATGGTGGACTCCGCTTGTGCGGCGACTATAAGGTAACTGTGAACATGGCTACAAACACTGAAACATACCCGCTACCACGCATTGAAGAGGTTCTGGCAGCGTTGTGTGGGGGGAAAATATTTTCCAAAATTGACCTGGCAGCCGCTTACCAACAAGTCCTTTTAGATGATGAGTCAAAAAAGTATACAACCGTAAACACGCATAAAGGGCTGTTTGTGTACAATCGGCTTTGTTTTGGCATTAATTCTGCTGTCAGTATTTTCCAAAGGATCATGGAGAACGTGATGAAGGACCTCAATGTAGTGGTCTATTTGGATGACCTGCTAGTGATGGGCAGGGACGAAACTGAGCATCTGATGAACCTGGACAGAGTTCTACAGCGGCTGCAAGAAAATGGCCTGAGAGTAAAAAAGGCAAAGTGCGACTTCGGGAAAACGCAAATCGAGTACCTAGGTCACATGTTGGATGGAAAAGGAGTCTACCCTTCTAAGGACAAGGTCAGAGCTGTGCATGATGCACCACCACCCACAAACATCAAAGAGCTCAGAGCTTTCCTGGGGTTGGTCAACTATTATGGTCGTTTTTTACCGCAGCAAAGTACAGTGTTGGCCCCGCTTTACAGACTGCTGAAAGAGCAAACAAAATGGGGGTGGAGTAAAGTGGAACAGTACGCTTTCGATAGGTGCAAAGAAATGTTGGCCAGTGACAAGGTGTTAGTTCACTATGATCCAAACCTGCCGCTTTCTCTCGCATGTGACGCTTCCGCATACGGCATTGGAGCCGTTATTCAGCACACGACACCTGATGGACAAGAACATCCAATAGCCTATGCTTCTCGTACGCTCTCGCCTGCGGAAAAGAACTATTCGCAAATTGAAAAGGAGGCGTTGAGTCTGGTGTATGGAGTGAAGAAGTTCCACCAATACCTGTGGGGGCGGAAATTCAATTTAATCACAGACCATAAACCCCTGCTCACGCTATTTGGAGAACATAAAGGACTTCCAACAATGGCAGCAGCGCGTATACAGAGATGGGCTATTATACTGTCGGCCTATGACTACCACATAATCTATCGCCAGTCAGAAGAACACGGAAATGCAGATGGTCTGTCTCGTGTCCCCCTGCCAGAAACTACAGATGCAGGGACAGAGACTATGACGGCCTACCTACATGCACTAATCTGTGAACACCTGGAAGATGCACCACTGAGTGCAAAACAGATTTCGAAGGCAACACGTAAGGATGCGGAGCTGTCTAGGCTGCACAGATACATCATGGAAGGGTGGCCGAAAGACATATCAGAAGAACTGAAAGTGTACTACAAAAAAAAAGAAGAACTATCTGTTGAGCAAGGTTGTGTTCTATGGGGAACAAGAGTAGTGGTGCCGACAAAGCTGAGAGCAGCAGTGCTAAATGAGATCCACAGTGGACACCCTGGCATTGTGAAGATGAAAACCATTGCAAGGCAATATGTCTGGTGGCCACATGTAGACATGGACGTTGAAAAAACCTGTAAACAGTGTGATAGGTGCCAGTTGGAGCAGCGTATGCCACGTCTAGTCCCTCTGCACCCCTGGGAATTTCCAGGAGATGTTTGGAAAAGGCTCCACATTGACTTTGCTGGGCCGTTCATGGGTCACATGTTTATGATAGTTGTCGATGCATATTCTAAGTGGCTGGAAGTTTTCAAAATGACACAAATAACATCCTCCGCAACCATTTCGAGACTTCGGAGACTTTTTGCATCATATGGATTACCAGAGCAGGTTGTTACAGACAACGCCACGACTTTCACATCAGATGAGTTTCAGCTGTTCATGAAAAGGAACGGGATCCTTCATATTACTGGTGCACCGAGGCATCCAGCTACTAATGGCCTCGCTGAGAGGTATGTTGCCACATTCAAGGCAGGCATGAGGAAGCTGAATGGAGAGGATTTGAGTGTTGAGGACAAAATCTCACATTTCCTACTGCGATATCGCACATCCCCCAATAGTGCTACAGGTGAGTCACCTGCCGATTTGCATTTGAAGAGACATGTGCGTTCGAGATTGGACTTCCTAAAGCCAAACATCGCCATGAAGGTGAGGAGGAGGCAGTATCAGCAGAAGGAGGAACATGACCATCGGGCTGCTGAGAGGCAGTTTGATGTGGATGATCCTGTGTATCTACGCAATACTGCAGGAGATAAACCCAAATGGATCCCTGGAGTAGTTACACAACAGACAGGTCCGGTGTCGTACCGGGTGCAGGGAGAGTTAACTGACCAAGTGTACAGACGTCACGGAGATCAGTTGCGACCTCGATACCCTCAGGGCGTTTCAAATTCTGAGTCTAAGGAAGCAACTCAGTCAACTGAGCAGGAGACTGACCTTGCTGTGTCAGTTTCTGCAGCACCTGCACCACCACCTTTAACGCTGGACCAGGCCGGGTTGCCTGATCCAGAGACAGTGACTTTGAGGCGCTCGGAGCGTGTGACTAAGCGACCGTCACGTTATAGAGATTGAATATAGTAGATACTGGGGCTTGTTCAATTATTTAAGAGGGTTGAGTTATTGTATGGTTAAACATGTTTTTGTTTCATTAACCGGGGTGAAATCTCTATTCGGTTCACTACACTAAGCAGTATAGTTTAAGTTGGTGTTATATGTTTGTGCTGTGGAGATTACCTTTAATTTTAAAGGGGGGGTAATGTGGTGTATTTAATACTGTTAAATATGTGCATTACAGGTGTCCCTAACGGCTTGCCGTTAGTTTAGTGGGTGTGCCCTTCTGCGCATGTCTTGTAAAACAGTTGAGCCTGTATACCCTCATGTGTGAGTTGTGTGTTATGCTGAGAGACCTCTTATAAAGTTAAGAAACGCGTGCCATGCCTCGTTATTAAAGTACATCACAACATCATATTATGCTAATTAAGAACTGATTCAACAAAAAAATTAAGGTAGCAAAGTATTTTTTATAGTGTAGTATTAACATATTTCACACCAAAAAACAGAAATAACAAAATCATCACGGTTATAAATGAAACCATGTATATAAGAGAGTTGGGCCGACTACCAAAACACACTTGTAGCCAGTCAGCAGTAAGGGGCGTGTCTACTAACCGACATCGTTGCCTGCTGGCAGCTCAGTCTCACAAAATTTCGTTATATAGTCATGTACATTTTTGATTCTTTTTTCATGATATTATCACGAATTTACGTGTTTTTTTCGTGATTGTATAACGAATTCTTGTTTTCGTGTGATTATCACGTATTGTTTACTCAACTGTTTTGTCCATTTTCTTACCATTTGATTTAGGGTTGGATTTACATAAAATTACATCCCTAGTACCAAACCCTAATGCCAGGCGACATATAAAAAAATAAATTAGAAAAAATGACATTATAATGCAAGCACCAAATCTAAAGCGACAATGGTTTGAAAATAGGAAAAAGCAGTTGAGTAACCAATACGAGATAACACACGAAAACGAGAATTCGTTATACGATCACGAAAAACACGGAAATCCGTGAAAAATCACGAAAAAAATTTCAAAAATGTATGTGACTATATCACGAAACCTTGTGAGACTGGGTAGCAGCCTGGGTTGCGTATGTGTGGGGCAAGTCTATCAACAGAAGGTCCAGATTTTATTGGGGTAGGGTCGTGTTTGTTTAGGTGATTTCAAATGTCAACATTGGCTTTCAGAGATCATGCACTCCGCCTTTAATACAAGGATGGTTAGATGAAGGATCATGGATGGATGAATGTGTGGATATCTATCTATTATAGGCAGATATATAAACAAAATATCCACCTTTAGTATACAGACAGAATTTTATTGACAAAATTGTCTAGCAGGTGTTTCAACAAACCCTGTTGTTTAGCCCATGGGGTAAGTTGTAGCATTTGCATTTTCGGTGTAATTGTACGGTAACGGTAGGTGCCACAAACAAACTTTATGTGGTGGCTTCCCAGACAGAGAATGGCTTAAGCCAAGACTAGGTCTTAGTTTAATTAGGAAATATAACTAGTTTTAACAAACATGCCTTACTAAAAACATTACCTGTGTGCGTTTTGAGGCAAAACAAAGGGCACTGATGTATTTTAAGATATGTCAGTGCAAGTTGTTTTTAGTTTGGACAACTCTTAAAAATGTCTTAGTCTAGGACTAATCCCTGTCCGGGAAACCGCCACATAAAGTTAACAAGAACAGATGTGCGTGTTTATTTAACTTATTGATATTATTTACTTTTTACTTATTAAACGTAATATTAATATATTACATGCATTTTAAGTATTTGAATAAAATCATCCGCCAAATAGATATAATATAATGTGAAAATATAAATGTAGTTATGTACTGTATAAACAGTAAAAAGTTAGATCAACTTAAAAAATGTATTTCAATTGGTAAAACACTTAAAAACTTTAAAAAGTGAAAATAAAGTGAAATTTTAAGTTGAAAAAAATATTTTTTTAAGTGTTACCAATTGAAGTTGATCAATGTTATAAGAATATATAAGAATATAAGAATATAGTAGGCTATATATAAGAATACAGCATACTAAGCTGATGTGCTATAGACATTTTAGTATTAAATTTTAAATAATTTATTTATCTCTGTTGATAGAGTAAAATGGGAAAGATATACAGTGTTTCATTGTGCGTTCGCTGGAAATCAAACTCATGAACTTGGTCGTTGGTTGTAAGTGCTGCAGTGTTTGCTTGGGTAAATATGTACAAGGTAAGTTTATTTTTGTATAGCACATTTCATACACAGAGGTTATTCAAAGTGCTTTACTTAGAAATGCGAAAACACATAATACATGAGAATTTAAAATAACAATTAAAAGAAAATAAATGTAGTTTTGTAAAAACAGTCAAACACATTTACTATTGCTCAAAATAGGATCTTTGTTAAAGCCTAAATTAAATCCTATACGATGACAGGCGATCTGCAACTTTTTCTAAGGTCAACTAAGCTCAATGGTGACCCAAACATTGGATCCTTTAAACAAATCAGGCTTTACGTTAGCAGGCTATCCACAGCTTGTGTGGGACTATATATGAAGGTAAAATGAAGGCAAAAAAATTTGTATGCGAAAGATAACATTGGTGGGGGTGTAAAATAAATTTGCATTAGTAAAAACAGTTTTGTAAAGTTGCAAGCGTAAGAAAACAAGTTTTGCAACATTGTACTGTTAATCGTAATTTGTGTGTTTTAAAACTGAAACTTCATATTACGCTAAACTATATTTATCTGACCTCAGTTTTTCTGCGCCGTGTTACAATTAACCCTACATTTGTTTGTGCCCCACTCAGTCCTACATATTATATCACATATATATATAAACATTTAACTTTAAGCCAGTATTTTAAATGCATTAATATGAAATTCGTAATATTCTTTTATTAATTAAAAATCTTGTATTAATTGAATTAATTCTATCACTGAAACAAAACTCCACATTAAAACTTTACTTCTTGCCTGATGCCATACGTTGGTTAATATGGTTTGTCCTTTTCCTAGGCAGGTGAAACAAAGAAGATCAACCGCACTGAGTAAACTGTATCCACAATATATACAATCAGATTGATGCAGGTCATTACTGAAACAACAACCAGGTTGTCCCTGTAGCAGGGGTTACATTCCGGTGGTCTCGGATTGTTCCGAAAGCTGTAGAGTGGCCATATAACCATTGCCGTCATGTACATCATGACCGCCAGCACATTGTAACCCGTCAGACATTTATTAAATGGAAAGGGGCATCGAGCCAACAACCTACAGATTGTCAGGAGGATGATGAGAAGAGAGACGATGAAGCAGATGGAGTAGACGGCCACACACCACTGCAACCCAGGAAAATAACCGTAAAAGTTTGGTTCCAGCGAGATGAAGATGATACAGGAAACAAAGGCCTCCACAACCTTTAGTAAGCCGGGCACAGTGGACAGGAACCCGCTGATCTCCCCGGGTTTCGCTCGGGTAAGACCTACTTCCACTGCGTACAGGATAAAAGACAAACAGGACATCACCGTAGCCACAATCCCACGAGCGCACGTCGAGCACACAAAAAACTTGGGGTAGATGACAGAGGCTGCCAGCACCATCAAGGTGGCCAGCATCGCAAACGCCGCAGTGAAGTCATCCCAGGAGATGGGCACCTTGGTATTGAGGCTGGTGAACTCCAGAGTAATGATGAGAAGGGTCATGAAACAGCAGAAGCACCAGGTGAACATGCACCATGCCCAAAATGAAAAAGTTGTGTGGCCCTGAGAAGCCACCAGACTGAAAGTGATGCAGGTCAGCACAAATTCGAAAATCCGGACAATTCCGACCGGTGCGGTAACGGCTTTGATGTTCAGAGTTACCATGATGAATTTTTGGAAAGTATATTTCAAAATTGTGGTTCCTTCAGGCTTTAAAATCAAAACCTGTCATCAGTTTACCTTCTTTTCTTTGATAGGTCTCTCATACTTGCTCACCATTCCAGTATAATTTTCTGTTTGGTTTTGCCCTGTTGTCCTGTCTGGTTCTCCAGGTTACTGTGCACGTAATGTTCCTGCCCACAAGGAAAGAAGTACAGGGAGGGGCAGCACAGTTTGCCACATCCTCTTGATAACTCATTGTTTTATTAACTAAAGCAATAGCAAAATGGCCTTGATTTGTAAATGTTCAGTCGATGTGAAATTCAAATAATTGAAGAGAAGATAAGACACAGGGTGGATCTCATGAAATAAAATAAGAATCTTAACAGTAAAAGTTTATTATGGTTTTCATATAACACTCTTTTGTGAAATTGCGCTATAGAGAGATGAGTATGATGAGAAATTATGTCATTGATGAGGTTTTCATAATGCAGATTGTTAGCATACTATCGAAAATCTTTTTAGAATAAAATAACACAAAAAACAAACTTGCATATTCAATAAATTCCAGTATGCAGCGTATCTTTTGATAAATATTAACTAAACACTATAGGAAAACATCCCTTACATTTTTATGTTTCAAGTTTTACCATCTGATGCGAGCTTGTATAAATAAATATTGGGGAGAATATCACTATTTGTGGATAAGAAGATGCATCCATTTTAGCAAATAGAAAATACGTGTCACCAGGTGACTATGGTAGGGCAGGAACCAAAAGTGGCGGAGAAGGGTTCCGTTTGGATATGGTTTCCGCCCGGACCCGATTTTTAATCATTTGTACTTCCTGATCTCCCTAGCAACACAATCGGGGTTTATTGGAAACAGGTGCGTAGGATTAAGGGGGCGATCCATGATTGGAAGAGGACATGAGGACGAGCCAAATAAATAGAGCTGTAGCAACACACACAGGAGAGAGTCGTTTCGGGCACAAGCTGCTTCTCTGCCTAGGGCAGACCCGATCACACGCTCCGTCCTAGAGGAGCCAGAGGGCGCCGTTGATCCACGGAAGCGCTTATAGCGCATGGAAAGAGTGCGGCAGCCAAGAAAGGCGAAAAGGACGGAGCGGTGGATGTTAAAGAAGCACTGCACTGGAACGTGCTTGTTGGTGTACTTTCTGCACGCTGTGTTTGCTGCAGTGTAAGCCGCCGTATCGATCTACGTCGATCCCTTGGGGAAGAAAAGAGGCAAAAAGGTGACTAGGTGAAGAGATTTGGGGACGGATTTACTTGTGAATGTAATGGTTTAGAACCAACGAGTGCAGTTAAACCCCAGGTTGTGAGTACAAACAACGAGTGAGTAACCGCTGGTATATGTGTATGCAGTATTGACCCAAAGGCTGCCATTGTGTATTCCGAGTGTGTTAAAGGTACTTGGCCCCACTGTGAAGGGAAGCGTGGGTGAGACGTGGAACAACCGGAAGTACAAACGGGAACGACTTGGGAGCGGTTGCTGTAGGTCGTCTGGCCCTGCGGATACAAGAAGCGTGGGTGAGCCAAACGGGTAGCAAACAACATACAGGGGTTGTGCTGATTTCTTCCATTATATACTATACTGTTTCTCCTGCGGTGAGAGCGAAGCCCAACCAGCCTCACTGACCGGTCGAGGCCAGGTGGTCCAGTCCAGAAATTCACGTGAGAGTGTGCCGAGTGCTGTGGGGTGAGTGAACTTATCATTTGGTGTTTACACAAAGCTTGCTGTGTGTGCTGTGTCTGTAGTGACCAGAACTGCCCCCGCCTCGGACGGCTCATGAGGAAAGAACAACACGTTGTGGCCCGCGCCCCGTGTGAAGAGGAGCCTAGACCTTTCGGCCCCCTGTGTGTCAGTATTAACCGCCTCATTTTCGAAAGCAGACAGTGGTGAAGCCCAGCGCTACGTCCAAGTGAGTAGCAAACTAAGTGCACTGTACGGATTTCGGGTCACGGCATTCTTTAGATTTATTCCACAGAAGCCCTTGGTGTGTGCGGAGCCTCATCGAGAGTTCGCCCCAGCTCGCGGCCCCCAGTTGTCCAAGCAAGGAGGGAGAGTTAGGGAAGCGTTCGGCTCCGTAGCACTCGACCCATCAGTCCCCACGACACCCCGAAGGCGTAAGCAGACGGGTGAAGGTATACGGTGCACGAACGCTGTTGCGAGAGCCCACTGTCCGCAGTACACGAGAAGTCTAAACCTTGTGAGTAACTTATTCGTGTGATGTAATAACTAGGGGTGGGCTGATACGATATTTGGTATCAATATTAGTCCGATATTTGCGAAAATGGCTGGATCGAATATCGAAGAGGCCGGGGAGTACAATCCGATCCAATACCAACACAGACCTTGTCATGGCAACTTGGGGTAAAGGGCGACTAGCTGAGCAACATGAATTTGCACAAAGTTGCACTTTAAATTGTCCAAAGTTACACCTTAACATTTTGAATTGTTTTGCTGACTAACTAAAAATGATTCCTCTAGTCTGTTTGAAACATTTAAATAAAAATGAAGCAGCAGTATTGCACAATGTTTCATTGAGTTTTGAATTTGCTTTTTGTTGTTATTTGCAGCTTAATTGATTAAAATGGCGATAGAGATGGTATTGGATCGGTATCGGTATCGACAGATACTCAAAGTTGTGGTATAGAGATCGGTATCAGACATGAAAAAGTGGTATCGGCCCAGCCCTAGTAATAACCTACCTGTACTTACAGCAACGCCCCGAGGCAGAAAACGAACAGCGAAGAGAGAGTGAAACACTTACCTTTGTCCTAGTGCACCGCCTCGAAGTGAACGAGACGGCCAAGCCCCGTGAGTAATTTACCTGTGTGATGTATTAATCTGTTTGTGCTTAAAGCAACGTCCTGAGGAAGGAACGAACTGTGAAGAGAGGGAGAAATACCTACCTTTTTCCTAGTGCACCGCCTCGAAGGGAACGAGACGGCCAAGCCCCGTGAGTAACTTACCTGTGTGACGTGTTAAACTGTCTGTGCTTAAAGCAACGTCCGAGGAAGAAACGGATTGTGAAGAGAGAGTGAAATACCTACCTTTGTCCTAGTGCACCACCCCAAAGCGAATGAGAAGTCTAAGCCTCATGAGTAATTTACCTGTGTGATGTGCTAATCTGTCTGTGCTTACAGCCACACTCGGAGGAAGAAACGAACTGTGGAGAGAGAGTGAAATACTTACCTTTGGCCTAGTACACCATCCCGAGGAGAGCGAGGGGCCCCAACCGGGAAAAACCTAAGGGTGCAGGAGATACGGATGAACAAGCAGGCTAGTTGCAGTCCCGTGTTGAAATTCAGTCACTAACAGTGTTTTACCTGTTTTGCCTCCAGGAGGAAGCGGAGGGCGCCACGGGTTTACGGACCAAGCCATAAAGGAGCCCCTGTCCCCATTCCCTGGTCCAAACTGCCCTGGAGGCGAGAAGTTTTATTAGTTTTAATTGCCCTTTCCCCTTCCCCTTCTTCTTTTAACTATTTAAAATCAAGATATACTTTTAAACGTAGTATACTTGTCTGTCTGGTCATTGGAGTGGTCTTGGGAACCTCCTCGAGTTGTAAGTTAGAGAGGGGCGTGGCCTTTTAGCTATCTTGGGTCCGCCCCGGCCGTGACATACGGCTTACCTTCAATCAGTCACTTAATAAAACTTACATTAAAAATGGACATTACCCTTTTTTTTAAAAAAAATACTAATTTTCGAGCTCCCCTAGAGTTAAACATTTGATTTTTACAGTTTTGGAATCCATTCCGCCGACCTGAGGGGTCTGGCGGTACCACTTTTAGCATAGCTTAGCATAATCCATTGAATCTGATTAGACCATTAGCATCGCACTAAAAAATAATCAAAGAGTTTGGATATTTTTCCTATTTAAAACTTGACACTTCTGTAGTTACATCCTGTACTAAGACCGACAGAAAATGAAAAGTTGCGATTTTCTAGGCAGATATGGCTAGGAACTATACTCTCATTATGGCGTAATAATCAAGGACTTTGCTGCTGTAACATTTTTTAATTTTCTGTCAGTCTTAGTACACAATGTAGCTACAGAAAAGTAAAGTTTTAAATAGGAAAAATATCGAAACTCTTTGGTTATTTTTTTAGGCACGATGCTAATGGTCTAATCAGATTCAATGGATTGTGCTAAGCTATGCTAAAAGTGCTAGTGCCAGACCCGGAGATCAGCTGAATGGATTCCAAAACTGTAAAAACTAAATGTTTAACTCTAAATTAGTATGTGTGTATATATATATATATATATATATATATATATATATATATATATATATATATAATATATATATATATATAGGCCTATATATTCTTTTTTTAAGTGGAATGTCCCTTTAATGACTTGAAATTGACTAAATTAAAAAGAGGAAATTAAACAATTCCTCTTTATAGACATATTCTCCTTATTCCTTTAACACTGTGTATAGTGATCTCTATCAGTCAACTGTCATAGGAAGTGCATTTGAAAATATTGCAGAAGAACAACAAAATTATGAAGCTGTAAATAGAGAAGCTAGTTTGTGTTTGAAAGACTTTGACCTTGTGTCCACACCTACAATATTTACACAGACAAACACACCGCTTGGATTAGAAATGTTTCTGTCTCCCATCACTGTTACATATTCTCAGTCTATTTACTTTTGTGTCACGCTTACTTCAACATCAGTTCATGTTTGTTTTTGATCATGTCGTACAGGACATAAAGGCTATTATATTAATTTACTCCACAGATTACACAAAACGCACCTTTGTTCTGTTGAACTTTCTGTATTTATACTCTCAAGTCAAGCATTTCAGCCAGTTCACAAGCCACAACTTTCTCATGCTGAGAAGTAAGATATAACATTTACTGCTATAGACAGGATGCATGCAAAAGCTGAGGCAGCTGACTTGTTGCCTCATGAGCCAATGACTTCGGAGGCATAAAGACAATTCCGGAAAAAGCATTCGGACAGCCTTCACAGGCAGCACATTGGAATTCTGTTTGATAAATAATATAATATAAACAGAGAGCCACCTCCTTTAAGTGGAATAATAAAAACCATATTGAATCAGGTGCAGCAACATTTTTTGATCCAATTAATCTTAAAATTATTATTTATTTATAGCAATATCCACACAATCCAGCATGTCAAAACCTCCTTTAGATTTCTTCCTAGTTTTGTAAGGTGGTGAAATTAACCAACAATCTAATTTCTTTACACATGGAAACCTGAACAAACAAAGAAAATATAAATCTTGATAAATCTGCCTTTGTTAACACGACTCTCTCCTTAACCAGTTATCAAAAATCTTTTTTATACCACTATTATATATATATATATATAAATTCCTATATATTTAATTACACTCCTGGAATGTTACAAAATATTTGTTCAGGTAAATCATGCACTGGAAGTATTTCACACTTTGTAAATGTTTAACTGGAGACTTGGCATTAAAAGAGTAAAAACATCCTAAGAAAAGTAAACTAGGCTTCCTGAAATAAGTGAAGGGACTAGAGATGTATTTTATTATTATTGCCCTGTCATCAAGGCATCAAAATGTGCAACAAACACAACACAAAACTACCATTCATAAACTGAAATCTCTCTGAAACAATAAACAATATTTTAACAGACCGTGTAAATGCACAAATATTTCTGAAAATAAATAAAAGCAGAAAAAAATTAAATAATAAATTGAAAAGAATTAGGAGGGTATACAATCGAATACAATAATTTAAAAAGAAGAATTTAAAGCATTATAATAGTAGTTCTCTAGCTTTACAACTTAAAAGTCATTTCAGTGTTTCAAAATAAATCTTCATTTGAATCTTACTTTGATGAATATTGGGCTGAATCCGATACCACTTGCATTTATGAATCGAAAAATGTAAGATTTAAAAAGAAAATAGGACTTTTATTGATGTCATATGGATGTAATTTTCCCTTAAAAGAAAATAATATATTTTTTCTGTATATTTTTCCCTCACAAAATAATTCAAATAAATATTTAACATCAATCTCAAAAAATCTAGTATATATTCAATAAAAAGATGAAAAACAGTTGGCGCTCGCGCGTGACGACACACAATGACGTGATTAACGTGTACCGGAAGTAATGCTGACAGACAGGCGGCTGCTGGCGTCAGTTGCTGCTATATATTTATAAAACACTGTCTAAAGTCAATTTTTTATATTTTGCTCTGTATTTTACTCTCACCTGGCACAAATGGTCTAGTTTAACGCAGGTTAAACAACGTCGTCACGGGAAACACATACAACAAGTGAAGACGGATTGCAGTGTATTATCAAAATAATCAATAATTCATGACAAAATCCGAATGGACGCGATATGTGAATTCTTTACTGCTCCAGACTGTTTCCATTAAAAGGGGTATGTGCCCATCTAGTTATATACATTTTTAGATTTTATTTAAGTTCCATGTGAAATTTATGTTTAAGCACATAGACATAATAGAGTCAGTGTGACAACACAACTGTTTAATATAATCAAATTGATAAAAGCAGTCTTCTCTTCTTCTGTGGTTCAGTTGATGTCGAGGCCAAGCGTCACCCTGGAGGACGAGGAGACGAAGAGATGCACTGCTGGTGCAAATTCAGAGGAAGCACAGAGTTCATCTAACATCAACAGCAATGACCCTCCACACACCACACCTGATCGGTCTGTATTATATGGTGTCTTATTTACTTGATTTTGCTTTTTTTAAATGTTTATTGTGGTCATATACGTAGTGTATACATCTTACTTTGTGTACTTTATTTTAACTTAGTAATTGTGACATTTTACCCCACAGATTAAGTGTGGATTCATCCATCATCGCTACGGGGATGAGCCCCTCCCCGTCTAGTGATGGAACAAGTCTTCTTTCGTTGCCATGGGAGATAGTTACCCAGATAGCCTCGCATCTTCCTGCCGAGTGTATCATAAATGTGCTGCCACAGGTAATGGTTCTTTTAACTGGAAGGCAGGATTTCCGTCGCTATAGTTATAGAATTAACTATTCAAAATATATCTTGTTGTATCCTATATCTTTGCTTACATTTCTTCATGACATAACAACATACACTCACCTAAAGGATTATTAGGAACACCATACCAATACTGTGTTTGACCCCCTTTCGCCTTCAGAACTGCCTTAATTCTACGTGTCATTGAACGAGGTGCTGACATCATTCTTTAGAAATGTTGGCCCATATTAATAAGAGAGCATCTTGCAGTTGATGGAGGTTTGTGGGATGCACATCCAGGGCACAAAGTTCCCGTTTCACAACATCCCAAAGATGCTCTATTGGGTTGAGATCTGGTGACTGTGGGGGCCATTTTAGTACAGTGAACTCATTGTCATGTTCATGAAACCAATTTGAAATGATTCGAGCTTTGTCACATGGTGCATGATCCTGCTGGAAGTAGCCATCAGAGGATGAGTATATGGTGGTCCTAAAGGGATGGACATGGTCAGAAACAATGCTCAAGTAGGCAGTGGCATTTAAACGATGCCCAATTGGCACTAAAGCCGAAAGTATACTAGGGACGTCCGCGTATGCGCGCCGTCCGCATGACGTCATTTTCGTCATCAAGAGGGTCCGCGGCCGGCCGCGCGGACCGTCCGCGTGCAGCCCAAAATTTGAGACCGCGCGGACAGTGCGCGTACAGTCCGCGTACAACAGCGCATGCACGTTAAAATATTTAGACAGGACACTCCACTATAAACAATTATACAAAGGAAATAGACAGCATTTTGCACACACACTATCGTTTTTCTTCTTTAACTTTTACTTCTTCCAAGAAGAGAAAGCACTGGAGCATGTTTGTTTGATTCCTGTTCTTTGTTGTCTTGTTGTTTGTTCTAAACTGTGTTTGCAATGGTGGATCTGTTACTTTTCTTCACCTATCCTAATGTTTTAATGTACTGTAAATGTCGCCAAATCAGTGCTGTCCTGACAGCCTGTTAGACTAATAATTTGAATAAGAAATCATTTGTATTGCGTATAGTGTCGAACGCGGCCATCCGCGTGTGGCCGCGCGGAGTATACTCGGAAAGCTTCGCGGACGCGTGCGCGCGCGAGCCGGACGCGGAAAAAAGTATACCCGGGCCTTAAGGGGCCTAAAGTGTGCCAAGAAAACATCCCCCACACCATTATAGCACCAGCCTGCACAGTGGTAACAAGGCATGATGGATCCATGTTCTCATTTTACACCAAATTCTGACTCTACCATCTGAATGTCTCAACAGAAATCGAGATTCATCAGACCAGACAACATTTGTTTCAGTCTTCAACTGTCCAATTTTGGTGAGCTTGTGCAAATTGTTGCCTCTTTTTCCTATTTGTAGTGGAGATGAGTGGTACCCGGTGGGGTCTTCTGCTGTTGTAGCCCATCCGCCTCAAGGTTGTGCGTGTTGTGGCTTCACAAATGCTTTGCTGCATACCTCGGTTGTAACGAGTGGTTATTTCAGTCAAAGTTGCTCTTCTATCAGCTTGAATCAGTCGGCCCATTCTCCTCTGACCTCTATAGCATCAACAAGGCATTTTCGCCAACAGGACTGCCGCATACTGGATGTTTTCCTTTTACACACCATTCTTTGTAAACCCTAGAAATTATTGTGCATGAAATTACCAGTAATTGAGAAGATTGTGAAATACTCAGACCGGCCCGTCTGGCAGCACCAACAACCATGCCACGCTTAAAATTGCTTAAATTACCTTTCTTTCCCATTCTGACATTCAGTTTGGAGTTCAGGAGATTGTCTTGACCAGGACCACACCCCTAAATGCATTAAAGCAACTGCCATGTGATTGGTTAATTAGATAATTGCATTAATGACAAATTGAATTAGGTCTTCCTAATAATCCTTTAGGTGAGTGTATATCTGGTAAAAAAGTGACATGTGTTTTTCTCCGTTTAGGTCTGTCAAGAGTTGGGAAGGGTCAACGAGGACCGCCTGGTATGGCAACTTCGAGCTCAAAAACTCTCAGGCCCTCGGACGTCATTTCCTGTAGGACCAAAGGATGACTTTGATTGGTCTAAAGCCTGCTTGGAAATGGAACAGCTGATTGGTTTCTGGACAGGGCAAGAGGAAAACCGTGAAGATTTGGCAGGGGCAGGTGATGCGATGGATGGCGAAGAACAAGTAGCTGGGGACGATTTGGCTGAAATGCAGGAGGATGTAGATTTGAATGTTAATGCAGAGGCCGCGGATGAAAATGTAGAGGATGTTGATTTGAATGTTAGTGCAGAGGTCGCGGATGAAAATGTGGAGGATGTTGATTTAAATGTTAATGCAGAAGTCGCTGATGAAAATGTGCACATCGGAGCTCAGAATGGCCCTCACAGGCCACAGGGGATAGATGTCGAAAGTACTACGTCCGACAGTTCTTCTTCACCCTTGGAGCACATCATACTCCCTTCTGGCCACTTTGCAGATGTGAATTGTGTCCTGCTGTTGGGTGGAGAGGGGGCGCTGTGTGCTTCTGGCTCCAGGGACAGAAACGTAAACCTCTGGGACCTTCGACAAGGCTCCAGAGGGACGTTATTGCATATGCTAGGGGACCGGGGTTTTATTAGCACCCACCGTGGATGGGTGTGGTGCCTGGCATCAAGTGGGCCTCTGCTGGCATCAGGATCGTTCGACAGCACTGTCAGACTATGGGATCTTGCGGCGGGAGGGGCTGAGCGGGGTCTATACAAGTGCAAAGCTGCCGTATTATGTATGTCCTGTGACGGAGAGACTGTGCTGGCTGGATTACATGATCAGAAAATAAACGTATATGACACCCGAGGTGAGTCACTTACACTAGGGATCTTGAATTAAATTAGGCTAATGAGAAGTTCTTCAGTTCTTGTACATACATGTTTATTAAAAATGTAATTTATGCGGTATAGCTGCAGATCCATTGGTCACAAGTCTTCATCACCACAGTGATGCCGTGCTGTCCCTGGTATCTAATGACCAGTTTATATTATCTGGCAGTAAAGACCAAACAATTGCTGTGTATGACCGCAGGGCAGGAAAACTTCTCCAGAGGCGTCAGGTATACACGCACACAGAATATAAAACAATAAAGGTTTCAGCTGTATAGTTTTTTTATCACTTTCTTTTATTGTCCACAGCTGCGCTCCTACCTGCTGTCGATGTCCTACAGCGGTCGAGAGGTTTGGGCTGGAGACAATCGTGGACTCGTCCACACCTTCTCTTTGCAAAATGGCTCCCTGACACCCATATCTAAATTTAACCTCCACAATGCGATGGTCACGGGCATCCACTCTTCACATGGGACCCTCTACACATGCTCTTCTGACCGGACTGTCAAGGTAAAGATTCTGTCTGTTATAAAACCATTTTGTTGATTTTTGATGTAATCTTTAGAAGCCCATATTCATCTCTTTATTTAGGTCCACCTACCATGTGCCCCACCCAAAACACTGTGGACACTTCACCATCAGGCAGGGGTAAACGGGGTATGGTCAACCTTTACATTTATTAGCTTGCAAGTTTAAATGAACTGTTTCTTAAAAAACAAATCTGAAGATCTAGCATTTTTCGCATGGATTCGGTTTAACCCAAGCTTTCTTTTATTTCCAGTTAAGTGTTGAAGCAGATACACTGGCCATCGCTTCTGCTGACATGAATGTTGAGATCTGGAGGCCCAGGTCCTGAGTAAAAATATATGATGCCACATTTCCGAGGAACAACATTGGATGTTGATGTCATACACGTGATGTCACTCGCTACAATATAATGTTGTCTATTTTCTATGCATTATACTCTTTAATTTTTTTATTTGAAAATCTGACATTCCCCAGTTTGATTTTGCACTTTTCTCATTTATTTTCAAGTTAGTTTGTTGGGTTTAGTTTTACTTTGTGTGATCACGAAATCATTACTTGAAGAATTCAACTTAATGAAGACTGATGAATTTTGTAGCTATTACCAATATACATAGACTGAAGACACAACTACATGAATCTATAGCATATCCACAGTTTATTTCACCGAAATAGTTTTTAATTCTCAATATTTATCGCTCTAGATGCAAACAAAACAAGAAATTGTACTGTTTTCTGTCAAAGTTCATTTTACAATGTTTACATGTAAGTCAACATATATAAAATGCACTACTAGGTGATGCACTGAAAGTGAACCATTTAAGAGCTTATTACTTGAAATACTAAATAATATTAGTTTATTTATATTTTGGCAGAGAGCGCTGACTCCTGTCAAATTGTTAATTTAATGCAATTGCGTTTGGTTGATAAAGCTTTACAAATGTACAAGTTCGTCATTCCGTTTTATTTGTTATTCAACAGATAATACATTGAAGTGCATTCTTATTGGCTCAGCTGAATAAAGTTTTGATGATTGACAGCCAGTTGTCACATCAGAGTAACACACAGGTCTTCTTGTCTTTAAATGGGTTGGAGGACGCAGCGATGCCTGTGAGTAGTGGATCAGCTCTCCTGTGCTCCTGACAGTACTGAACCAGCTGCTCCGCTGCTGCCGAAATCTGACAGAAACAAAACCTATTTAAGCATTTAGCACCAAAAGATTATGCAGTAGCGTGCTATAACAATACCTTTGGATTTTCATCATTTTTTAAATAATTATTATACATGCATTTTCTATGACATCATATTAAGTGAGACACTAAATGAATATTTGAATATTAATGAATATTTAAAACATTTGTCACAATGACATGAAGCTGATTTTAGGTTTAAGAAGACAAAGTTTTGATCTTAAAGTAGTAGATCTTAATTGTAAGAAATGCATTCTTTTATTATTGCAAAAAAAACATATACATTATGCATACATTATAAATGTTCACTTTAAAAGAACCCAGCTATAATAAATACTACTGTTTTAACATGATTTCCAACAGCCACTAGATGATGTATGCCGTCATAGACATTATGAAATGTAAATGTGTATTGTTTTGTGATGGATGGATCTCACCTTGATTCTCTGTAGCTCTGTTTCCAGTCTCAGCTGCTCCACAGTTCTTCTGGCCTGAAGAATATTATTACTGCAGTATACATCCATCATTGCTGGAAGACCTTCAGTCTCTTAGTCGTAAATTTGCATATGGAAATATCATGCCTGAGATTTTACCTCAAGAGTGCATTAGGTCTGTTATAAACCCAATATAATAGTGGAGCGTAAAAGTGGTGAAATGTTCTTGCTTCAGTGAGAAGGTGAAAGAGTGTTACTGGTTGGTCTGTGTGTTTATATTTCAAAGGGTTGTTCAAACCCCCAACACGCGCGCACACACATGCACTGTTAGAAGCTTCAAAGGTTCTGTGATGTATATGAGTTTGGAGGTCACATCAGCTGTGCCAGAAATGTCATTAAAGTTCAGCACGGTTTGATTTTACACAAGTAAAATTTTGCACAATAATAATAAATAAAACATTTAAATCTTTCAAATAAATATTTAATAATTGCTTTTTTATGTTTATTTATTTACTACATTTAAATAAAAAATATTTTATGTAAATAGGTGTATTTACATTTAAAATGTAAGCCACTAAATTACAAATGCCAGAGTTGAATTATCTTAACCATTTATGCACCGCCCCCTCATCTGAAAAATACTGGAGGGTACTGTAATATTTACTTTAGTAAACTGTTGTAAAATACTGTAATGTTTTGAACATACCATAATAAATATTCCAATAGGGCAAATATATATATATATATATATACACACACATATATTGTTTTATGTTTACAAAAAATCCTTATTTTACCCCAATATGTCTAAATACTAAAATACAAAACAAATTGTCAACTAAGTGCTCAAATGCAATTTTAAATATATTTCAAAATATTAAAAAAAATGGCAAAAGAAATAAATATTTGTTGAAATTGTTTTTTTTTAAATATGTTTATAAAAATTTAATATCCACCAAATATTTTTTGGCCATTTTTGTATATTTTGAAATATATTTTAAAAATGAATATATTTACGTTGCATTGGAAGAAACACTTAAATTAAAGAAAAAAATTAAAGAAATATAGAAAAAATATATTTTATATTTATACATATTTATATATTTGGCAAAAATATACTTCATAAACATTTATATTTTGATCAGGAAAAATATTTTTTGCTGTAAGGGGTCATATGGCCTCAAGGTTATATTGAAAATGAAATGTCAAATCGTCAAATTAATTTTATTTTTTTAATTTGGCCTGAATGATGCTTCATCACGTTGAAAATGAAATAATTTAATTTAATGTTTTAATTTTTATTTTAGCATTTAATTTTCAAATTTGGGACATATTTTGCGATTTAATTTTTTATTTTATCATTTAATTAATTAATTAATTTAAAAAAGACAAAAAATACCTTCATATGTAAAAAGTAGAAATGTATTTGTTGCCCCTGAAATACATTTTGAAATGATTTCAAATTTTAAAAAATATATTAAATTAAGCTTCATTTTCTACAAATGTATTTAGCATATATTTAAAAACATATTTATTCACAGAGAAATGTATTTTTAGCATTATGGGTTAAAATGTAATGACTATAGAACAATTACCACAATTTAAGTAAAATATTGTATTAATCTGGGCCATTAACAACAAATCCATATGTTGTAAACGTGTAAAGTGCAAGTAATAATGTAATAATAATAATACACAGTAGGTCTGAAGAAGCCATCTGGTTCTTCGCATTTTGATCTTTTCGTATTTAGTTTGTACCTCGAAGCTTTCCGTACTTGTTTTTAACATGTGGTTGGTCGCGTGTACAGAACTGTGAGTGATTTATCAACTAGCCTATATTAAACAGACAGCTATAAAATACATAATCATAATCAAAGAGGTGAGTATAATACCGATTATAAAACTGTATCCGTGTATTTAAGGGTTACTCGGAAGAGATTAGTTTTGCGCATGCGTTTATAACACTTCATACATTACTGAGTCTGTTTAAAGTCTTTGATCTCAGTGCGTATTTTTACACCATTTTCCATTATATCACATTAGAACTGTTGTATAAAGGCACGTACATTAGCATTATTTAAAGGACTTCATGGAGTATCATGTAAATATTGTAATAACTGCAAAATATTGCAAGCATTCAGTACAATGCATGGTAAATATCAATACTGTAACGTATATAATAGTACTACCGTGTGTCTGTCTGTGTGTGTAAATCTACTGTTTGTAGATAAGAGTGATGGCACATGAAGCACCCTCTGTGGCGAGGGATGCTGTGTTAAAGGAAAGCAGTCCTTTGCCAGACGATATGCCCCGGATTAAAGGTTATGACTTCAACCAAGGTGTGGATCATAAAGCCCTACTGCAGTCCTATCTCACCACAGGCTTCCAGGCCAGCAGCTTTGCCCTGGCTGTGCAAGAGATCAATAAGATGGTGAGTGTGCAGGACAAAGCTGTAATCTATTTAAACATGAGGGACATCTCATTCGTGATTTATTAGTCAACTTTTTATTCAACTACTTAAATGATAAGCACTAAATGTTTAATAACTTAGTCTATAAGTGTTACCCGAACATGCATCTTTACGCTGTCTCTGTGTTTGGTGTAGATAGAGAAGAGACTGCAGCCCGTGCAGGTGGAACATGAGGACAGTGATTCTCATCAGTCTGGTTCAGGCTGCACCATCTTCTTGGGCTACACCTCCAACCTGATCAGCTCAGGTGTGCGAGAAAGCATTCGCTACCTCGCGCAACACAAAATGGTACGTCACATTACGCTGACTGTATTAGTGTTGTTTCTTGCATCGATATCATCATCTGTAGAGTATCTTATGTAGCATTACTTTAAGTATTTGACTGTGTTTTTATAGATAGATGTGATAGTGACCACAGCTGGAGGAATCGAAGAAGACATTATCAAATGTTTAGCACACACTTACCTTGGAGAGTTTAGTCTGCGTGGTAAAGACCTACGACAGCAGGGTATTAATAGGTAAGTGAACGGTTTCTAAATTGTGTGGTCTTTATATTATATTTTGGATAAATCGCAATTAATTGCACACAAAATGAAAGGTTGTTTTGGCATAATAAATGTGTGTGCAATGTGTGTAATTATTTTGTAAGAAATTTAAGGGAAAAAAATACTTAAAAAAATTATATATGTATATATATTAAAATCTTAATATACATATAAATGTTTCTTACATGCATACATGCATGTTTGTGTATTTATATATACATAAAAATTATACTATATATTAATATATTTAATGACACTATATACACAAATATATTATGCAAACCCAAACTTTTATTTTGTATGCGATTGATCACAATTAATTGCATACAAAATAAAAGTTTGTTTTTCCATAATATGTGTGTGTGCAATGTGTGTAATAATTTTTTAAGAAATTCAAGAGAAATATTTAAAATGTAAGAAATGTTTTATTTATGTATATTTTTTTTAAATTGATATATAATATAAAATATATGAAAATCTGAATATACATATAAATGTTTCTTACATGCATACATGCATGTTTGTGTATTTATTTATATATATATATATATATATATATATATATACGTAAAAATTACACACAAATATATTATGCAAACACAAACTTTTATTTTGTATGTGATTAATCACAATTAATTGCATACAAAATAAAAGTTTGTTTTGCATAATATGTGTGTGTGTGCAATGTGTGTAATTATTTTTTTAAGAAATGTAAGAAAAATATTTTAAATTTAAGAAATGTTTTATTTGTGTATATTTTTTTAAAATTGATGTATAATATAACATATATCAAAATCTGAATATACATATAAATGTTTCTTACATACATACATACATGCATGTGTGTGTATTTATTAGGCTGTCAAAATATTAATTGCGATTAATCACATACAAAATAAAAGTTTGTTTTTGCATAATATATATGTATGCACTGTGTGTAATTATTTTGTATATATAAATAAACACGTCACACATGCATATAACATATAAAATTAAAATAATTGCAATTAATTTGTTTTTGCATAATATATGTGTGTGCAATGTGTAATTATATTTTTAAGAAATTTAAGAAGAAAAAAATTAAATTTAAGAAAAAATGTATTTATGTATTTTTATTTATTTATATATAACATAAAATATATCAAAATATATCAAAATCTTAATATACATATAAAGTTTCTTCCATGCATATGTGTGTATTTATATATACATAATAATTACACACACAAATATATTATGAAAACACAAACTTTTACGCGATTAATCTTTTGACACATTTTTAAATGTGTTTACTGTATTCTGTTTCTTATAGAATAGGTAATCTCCTGGTACCAAATGATAACTATTGTAAGTTTGAAGATTGGTTGATGCCTATTTTAGATCAAATGGTGCTGGAACAAAAGACGGAGGTGAGAAGTTATTGTGTATGTTTTGGGTTACGTTTCTCGAGGGTATGTGTAGGGTTTAAAATTTAAGTTTATATGGTGATTAATTAAAATTCATGCATTGAAAACATTTTTTTTGTGCAGTCATTGTTTAAACAATGATCATGTATTTGTCTTACTTGTTGAATATGAGTAATATTGTTATATATATTTGTGGCAGGGAACACACTGGACACCCTCTAAAATGATCCACAGACTGGGCAAAGAAATCAACGACCCAGACTCAGTTTACTATTGGGCCTATAAGGTGAAGTTTAAATAAAATACATATAAGTCACCACTCCCAAACTGACTACATAACTGAAACCTTCAATCCTTGTTTGTCAGAATGATATTCCAGTGTTTAGTCCCGCCCTTACAGACGGTTCATTGGGTGATATGATCTATTTCCACTCATACAAGAACCCCGGATTGATTCTTGACATTGTGGAGGGTGAGTTTCTCTCGATTTGGTGTGAATGCAAATATTTTTTAATAACATTAAGTTCATTAGGACTATTTTGGACACTGCAGATATTCGGAGACTTAACAGCAAAGCCGTGTTTGCCAAAAGCACTGGAATGATTATTCTCGGAGGAGGTCTGGTTAAACATCACATCGCTAATGCAAATCTCATGGTAATTACATTGACCGAAATAAAGCACAATTATGTTGTCGTTTTAAATAAATTGTTACCCACTTGTTCTCAACTTTTATCGCTTTCAGAGAAATGGAGCAGATTTTGCTGTGTTCGTCAACACCGGACAGGAATTTGATGGCTCCGATTCGGGAGCCAGACCGGATGAAGCTGTTTCTTGGGGGAAGATCCGCATGGATGCCACACCTGTTAAGGTAAGGTTTTGTACACGTTTTAAAATGTCCAATTTAATTACAAAACGTGGTTAACTGGTCTTGTTAACAATAAAGTTGTCTCTATTCAGGTTTATGCAGATGCTGCTATAGTTTTTCCACTCTTAGTGGCTGAAACATTTGCACACAACGCCAGCAGGTTGATCAAAGAAAAGAAAAGCGACTGATGGCACTTTTCTGTTCCATAAACCTCTTAGTTTCTGTCTTTTACCTCCTTTCTTTCAGTTTGTTTGTTCTTGCATTCACAAAGTATAGTTTGTCCATCGGAACAAGCATGACATCATTGTTTCTTCTTTTAATATATGGCTATTTTCAGTCATATGGATGTTGGTTTGTGTCATGTGTCAGGTAAAATATGCTCAAAAGCAGGTGGTTTCAGTTGCATTGTAAATTTATTTTTACTGAATGTTGCTTATCAACTTGGTTTTATATTTAATTTGTATCTTTGTTTTAGAAGGCACAATGCTGCTTTTATGTATTTCATCCTCAGTTGCATGAACAACATCTTGTATCAGTTTGTGTTCATAAAAATATGTTTTATTGTCAGTGGAAATAGATGATTTCATAACCCACATTATTCAAGTTTAAGATGTATAAAATGTGAATATAAAATTGCAATGCTCTATATATACAGTATGTGAAATATGCTTTAATTCAATACATTATATAACCACTAGATGGCAGTTTTACGTTTATTTATTATCAGTGTGGTCATCAAACTCAAAACGATCCTACGTTTTAGTGCTCACAAATGGTACTCTTGATTTATTTTCTTTGGCCTTGAGATGTAAACATTGGCAAAAAAGAAACTTTAGAGATTTATAGCGTATTTAGGTGTCCTTCTGAAAATATGTAGTGAAATGTTAATGGTATTTACTGTAGAAACAGATGCTAAGCAGTAAGTGTGTGTAAATGAAGCTTTTTGACCAAATTATTTAGAACAATTAAAGGTTTTGGCCTTAAACTTATTTTGATATTATTTTTCAACAAGTCCCTCTCCCTGTACGTCAAAATGTTAAACGCTTAAGGTTTGTTATGATCGCTCAACACTTGAAATTGGATTTTTGTTTATACACAATTAAACATTGTCTTTTGTGTTATTATGTTTATAAAACAACAATTGCAATGAAATAATAAATCGTCCAGTACTCTTTAATAAAAGAATGCAATTTACTAACAGGAGAGGGGCTGCGCCAACCGACCTAAATATAACAGAAAAGTACCGCGAGAGCAGGCTTCTTTTTGCGCTTTCGTTTCGCTCTCGCGGCACTCTGATGTCATTCATCGCTAGGTCTGCGCAGCGCCTCACGAAATCAAGCATGCCTAGGCAAACGGTGGTAAAATAATTTAAATGATTTATTTCTGGTCACTTTAAATACTTTCATTTGTATTTGCTGACTTAACTGTTGTTCCAAAATATGAAAAATAGCCTACTATGAATGAGTGGGTGTGTCCAAAAAATTAATAAGCATATTTTTTTCCAGACAATCCCACTAACAAGATCTCGAGGCAAAAGTAAGGTTAAGAGCTGTGGGTGGAGTTTGCATGTCAAGTCTTTGCTTGTGTACCGCCTCACTTTCTTATCGCAGTCTCTCTATTTACCTGTTATGTTACCATGGTAACACCCCCATACACAATACATCACACCTGTGTCAGTTGCTTTGCACACACAACTGCGCCACCCGGCAAACACAAAGGTGAAGCGACTGTATGGCGCCTCGAGTCGTAATAAAGAGAAAATCCCGCCTCAGAAAAAGGAAGTACAGTGATGTCAGTTCCAACAATGACGCAGACGTCTGTCCTCGCTGTTGCCATGGACACGTGTGTGGTGCAAGTAAACATCCGGCGCTGTTGTTCTGCACATCAGCAGCAGTGTGATTTACATGACACGTGTCCACACCTGGACTAAAGACACTCATATGAATAAACGAGCTGATGGACGCCTGACCTTGTGCTGTTTTATTGTGCAAATAGATTTGATTGTTAAACAGCTTTATTTATTTATTTATGTTTTTTGTTTGCTTCACTGATGTTTTATTTGTTTAAAATTAGATTTTAAATGTAGGCTACATTTTAGCATTTCACATTGTTTTCAAAAAAGGCTTTATGTTTTATTAAGCACTACATGGACATATTTTTTAACTAAAAAAGGATATTTTTAGCCTATATACTAATTTTTAGAAAACCTACAACAAAGATGCGTATATATCATAAATGTATTCATATTAATTTATATTATTAATTAATAGGCGATATATTTATTTATTGTAATAACACAAAATATATATTTGTGATATAACAATTTATAGCCTAAAAGAAAACAAATGTATTTATTTTAATCAGTATTTTATTTAAATGTATTAATTTTAATTTTATGATGCTGTTTCCTTTCGTTAAGCACTTTGGTCAGTCTTTTGGCTGTTTTAAATGTGCTATATAAATAAACTAAAATTGAAACTATTAAAACAATTTATTGAACAATCCCTAAAAAAATTGAAAATTAGATTTACTAAAAATTACTACTAAAAAAATAGATCTACTAAAAGTTTACAAAATGCTTTTAATGTTTTAATGTTTATATAAGACTTAATTATTGTTTATTTTTGGTTAATGCTTACAGGGTAACGTCATAGGTGACTCTTTCTCCTAACTGAAGAATTTTTCTTAGAATTGATTTCTAAAGTCCACAGTTCCTCTTGTGGTTTGACAAATGTCTGTGTATGTACTGTATTTGGGTTTCCATGGTCACTTGCTTTATTTTACAATTGTTTGATTTTAAACAAAAAAAAAAAAGAACGCTGTTGACTTATTTTACTGTTTACCATCTGGGGAATTTCACACTTAATTGAACCTGGCAACGAGATGATGAACAAGCGAAAGCGGCAGGTGCTGAAAAGTTTCACCAACAAGAAACACTTACGACATTCTTTGCTAAGTATAAACTAAAGTGAGAAAAAACACTCTCTTGCATTCAAAAAACTGTACATGTTTTCATAAAAAGTTGTTTGTATCTTATATATATAGTTTGAATATTCAGCATCAATAGTTGCAAAAGCTTAGAAAGTGAATGTTTGGAAAAATATAAAGAAAAAGGAAAGTTTAACATAAACATATAAAGGCAGATTAGAACAATTCTTATTGGATCTACAAAGAACATTCAAAGCTGTACGTTTGACTATACAAAAGCACAGTATGCCATAATTATACATCCATATGGGTGAGTCTCACAAACATATTTCCAGGTAACCCAAAAGTAAAGAGATTATATTTTGCATAAAGAAACAGAAAAAACTGAATATGCCTGAACCTGCAGACATACGGGGTGTGTCATCTGTCATCAGAAGGGTCAGGGCGTGGGAGAGGAGAGAGGTCTTCCAAATCCTTTGCATAAGAAAATAATCCCTTGCTTGGAATCAGAGTAACACTGGCTTTTGTTTGCCAACAAAGGATTGCTTTCCAATGCTTCTTTAATAATGCCTTAAAATATTGCCTACTTAGGCAGCTTATTTGGTTTTGGAACTGAACCATGCAGTTACCATAAGAAATATCTAAAAGTATGCTACCTGTGGTGACCTTAAGCAGTTTTTAGGATGTCATGGATCACATCAAACGAGACTATGAGGTTTATATGAACCAGAATCACAGGTATGTTGTTTCACAACTGTATTTATTATTCTGCTTCTAACTAATTTAGCTGACACTTTAATCCAACGTGACATTGCACTGCCTTGCTTATAGGTACAAGGGTAACCCAGCAAGCAGTGGTGTAGTGCAGGGTATACGCAGGTATACGGAGTATACCCACCTCTTTTTTTGATGGCATGGGGTATACCCACTTCTACTGGGGGCATAAATTAAGAGTATACCCACTTCTACTGGGGACATAAATTAAGAATATACCCACTTCTCCAGACAACACTACACCACTGCCAGCAAGTAATAGCCGTCATTTCACTATTTAGATTAACTAAAGACCCAATGTAGTTTAGCCATGAATAACCTACTTTTAGCCAAAATAAACTTGAATTTGGTTATGTGTCATTTTTGCCAAAATAACTTTAGATATGATATTACAACATGTAAGCAAAGTCAACAGTGATTACAAGGTGTTTGGTTTTATTTTTTAATTTCATTTATTTCATTTCATTTATTTCTGGGCTATGGTTAGACGTCTATTACATTTTCTTGTTTTTTCTTGTTTTAGGCTAAACGCCTGGCCTGTGTTTGGACAGCTACATGTATTATACGTCTTTCAAACACAAAATTGCTTGCTGGGAAGCTTTACACCACTTGAACAGCACTGTAAAATATATTAAAAATATAACTATAAAGTATTTATAATTATTTATTCATTTAAATACACTACATAAAAACGAAACTCTTGCTGTCTAGACAATAAATTTAACCAGAAAATTACATCATCCATTATACTTATTGTTAAATGCATTATTAATATAAAAATAAATAGATGTATGAATGCATATTTATTTTCTTAGTTTCATATTTCAGCCAAAAAGGTTTAATCATGTATCAAAAAATATATATATAGACACCATTATTTTTATGCATTTTATTGGTTTGATAACAGACAATACACATACACATTTTTTATTCATTCAAATGACAAAACATTTAATGCATTATTAAAATGATTATTTAATAATATTATTTATTTAATATTATGGAGAAAATGTGAATATGTCATATTTTTATCAATAGTAAATCTGTGCATATGTAGCTGTTCATACCTGTAAACAATGTAAAGTCATATACAGTCCTCTCTCAGAGAAAAGACCAGACCCCTGTTCCTGCTGAACTGAGCCAGCTGCTGTTGTCCACTGATTATCAGCACAGCAGGCACAGGAGACCAGTCCGCGGAGATACAACAACACAATATAACGCCATTAACCAACAAATAAACAAACTATGGCATGCAACGTGACTCACGAAAACATGTGTGGATCAGATTTCACCTTAAAATCTAAAGAAAACAATTTGGAACTCTTATTTAAATTAGATTAGACCTTTTGCATCATGATATTTTACATTATTTTCATTAAGTTTAATGCATCCAGATCCCTTGTTTACATAAATTCTGCCCATGCATATTTGTGACCTTACGTCACCTGTACATGACTGAAAGATTTCCACAAGACTCGTGCCCATATACAGATTATGTTAAACCACTGTGATCTGCAGGCATTCATTAGTTTTCTCATAAGATAAACTCGCCTGGATGCAGGAAATACGGTAAACGGTGACTCATTAGACCAAGGTATTTTTTTCCTTTGTTTTGCACTCAACACGCTAGTTTATGCATCGTTTGGGCCTTGGATACAAACACTTTCCGAATGGCTGCTCCGCTATAAATTCCACCATTGTAAGGTTCACATTTGAAGAGTTTTGTTGAGACAGGCTTGCAAAGGTTCAGATTCAGTTTGGACATTAGCTGTCTCTTAGCAACTTTCATGAGGTCTGCATGTCCTTGTTAGTGACCTTTGACGTAGTTTGTTCCTCTTTGTAGTTTATCACTAGTTTCATCATTTTTGAGTTCACACTGAAACATTACAGTTTTTTTTAGCTGTCGTGGAGACAATATTTCATTCAGAAACAAACTTTCTGTTCTCTAAACCAGTGGTTCCCAAACTTTTTCAACGTGCGGCCCCCCTTGTGTACAGTGAATTTCTTCGCAGCCCCCCAAAGAAAATTTGTGACAAAAAACTGTTGTAAAACTCAACATTTTAATTAAAAAAAAAAAACATTAAATTATACAAAAAAGTACTGCTTTTGGTTAGTAGCCTTTTTTTAGGTTTAATTACACAGAATTCATGATAAATTAATGTATTTCATAAAATGTCATAAAACTACCAATTTTTATTGTATTTAAAGCAAACACAATTGAACTCAAATGACAAAACTAACAATTGCAAATTCACTAAAGACATGTATAATATCATCATTAAAAAATCTTTATTTTACGTTTCAAAAATTATATGATTTATGACTTTTTAATGACACACACCGTCAATAAATAAATACAAATAAAGAAGACTTTTTAATAGTAATAAAGAGAAAGGAAGTGCTCCTGAATCCTTTGTTCATCTGAAAGCAACGGTCCTGTTAACCAATCAGATCTCAAAGAAAATAATCTCCCCCGATTAGTTAATAGCTACACCTAAAAAAAATATGCTGGGTTATTTTTAACCCAGCATTGGGTGATAAAAGGACAAACCCAGCAGTTGGGGGGGGGGGATTACAATCCAGTGGATTGCGTTCATCCCTTTTTGACCCAAAGGTAAAGGTTTAAGATACAAAAGATTCGGTAACACACCCTGCTTGGTAAAATCTGGTCACCAACTTTATCACACACCCCTTACGGAAATTAACCATGTTTTTTTGTGGTAAAAGTGTAGAAATCATGCTTTTTGCGTATTGAGAGTATTACTACAATAACCATGTTTTAACTATGGTTTTTGAAAACCATGCTATGTGGTAACTATGGTTTTACTACAGTAACCATGTTTTTTTTTTAACTCTAGTTCATTTTCGTAAGGGACTTGTGAAGGTCATAAGCTTTATATTCATATTTATAACATTTATACGAATAATAAAGAACATTGAAATGTATTTTAATAAGGGACTTTTATTTTAAAGTTAACTGCTGATAAACAACATTTGTACGGCATTGACTTTAAAGTAAAAATAAATAAACAAATAAAATAAATAAATAAATAAATAAATACACAAATAAGTAAGACACAAACTTGATCTTTGCTTTAATGCATTTATAGTGCATTGTTTTCAACATCTGATATAAACCAATATAAAGATAAGGCCATCTTATATAAAGACTAAAGACTGTAAACACATTATTATAACGATATCGTTAACTATAAAAAATATAGCTTTAAAAATCGTTTATTTTAAAGAGAACAGAGGACTTCACACTACTAAACCAATGACAGCCAATCAAATCTAACCGTGCTTGAATCTAAAGTGCACGCGCCTTTGAAATGACAAGCACTGTAGAGAAGCCGATGCCCATTACATAAAATTACCTCAGGTGTCCAGCGCTGTTGCAGTTAAATTGACTTCATAATGTTTTATTCTACTTTTACCAAAAGGTAAGATATTCGATTACACTAGATAACTTGATTAACTGTTTAGAGATACGCGAAACTCAGTCTGTTGATGGCATCTGCTGGTTAACGTATATATAACCGCTGTAAATGCAACAAAACAGCATATTTATACATTTAATGACATGTCAACAATTACAAAGTTTTTATCAAAGAAAATATGCAATATTAGTTAATGCCATTGGAAGTAACGTTAAATGATTTGCGCGTGTACTGCGCCTCGTAGCAAATTAGCATCGTTATCGTCCATTGATGTGGACGCTAATATAATTATCGTTACATGTGAACGGTCCTTAATGCAATGTTCTCGTCTTACAGACCGCTGTGCAGCTTTTGGTTCCAGGATGGCAGAACTTAACCACTGTGAACATGAAAGTCCAAAACACTGTTCACAAGAGGGTTAAGTCCCGAAACCGTACAACCTTACGGAAACCGTGGAAAGTGTGCGTAAATGTGCACAAGAACTTCATTCAGACAGTTGACATTCCTTCAGGATTAGCGTGTGGAGCGTTCAGGTGTGTGTGTGTTTGTGTATACAGTACATTTGGCATGTCTGCAGTCTCCTCATGCAAGCCATTGGAAATCCCTGGCAATGTGATTTAGACATTAGGTTTAAAAATCACTCTGCCAGGAATTCCCCTGGCCAGCAGAAGAGGTGTGTTAGTGTAAGGGCTCAGAGGTGGGGTCAAACATCTAGATCTGTGAGAAAGACTCGACAAACAACAGCAGACAGATAGCAAAGGATCTAAAAATAAAAGTTGTGCGATCATTTACCCACACGCTTTCACCAAACACTCGTGATGATCCAAACCGGTGAAGACTTCTTCTGTGTTTACACTGTACTTCAGCACGCGATGAACGACTACAGTGATCAGGATCCAAAAAGGAAACGCAAAAGTAAACACAATTAAAGCAGACCAAACTTATGCATTTTCCATATCAATAAGTCACGTGAACATTCTGCTAAAGTGAAGTAAATAGCATGGCCAACGGCAGAATTGTAATTTTTGGCCAGACGCATGTGTGACTTCCAAGGGCACCTAATTTTTTGTCATGCGGTCTGTGATCATCGCCCCTCCTGCTAGCGTCTGGCTGACTAGGCTTCCTGTGGACTTATAAAAATAGCTTTTCAATGACAGTTTGAAATGAGGTCAGAAAGACGCGCGGCCCATTAAAAACGCTGAGTATTCCGCACCCTGTCTCTCGTCGGGTGTAAAGTTTTGGGAGTGACAAAAAGCAGGAAAAACCTGCAGAGTTTACACATGAAGTGCTTTTGGAGGGAAAATCGTGATCAAGTATGTCTCGAGTCTCTAAAAAAACTAAGTACAAATAATTTGTACTGTATTATATTGCTCATCTTTTAAGTATGGACTTTACATTACAAAGACATAAAACACATCCAATTCAGATAATCTGTGACTCTGTAGGCTATAGTCTCAGACTTTGATTTTACATTGATTTCAATCTTTGACATGATCTTAATCAGTCATTATTAAAGATATCAAGCTTCTTTGCATTTAAAGCAAGTTCAAGAATTTGATGAGAAATCGTGAATGGCTTTATACAGAAAAATCATAATGATTTTTGAATTGCAGACTTTGGCAAATCAGTTTAAGACATTGTTGAGATATCATTTGAAGCTCTGGAACAGACACGTATGAGATAACCAAAGCTTTTATTTGGGAAAAATAAATCAGCATGAAACCTAACACAGACTACACGGTTTTTTGTAAAATCCCTCGGAAAGAAGGAACATATTTTCCAGTTTTAGCGTGTCACTTTGCATTCTCCTCAAATGGTTTTCCTTTAAACATTTCTGAAAGAACGTTTACAGGATCATAACCAGTCAACTGAATCCTTCCAGTTACAGCGTCAACACAAATGTCAGCCTTGACAGGGACTTGAACGTGTCCAGACTAAAGGGGAACTCCTAGCTGACGTAAACCCATTGCGTTATGTGTATGTCTTTACTTTAAATATCCAGGATAATGATACTCAAGTTGAGCTAAACAAAGACCACCAATGCTTTCTGTGTATTTATAGAGCGTGCGTGTTTGTGGTGTATAATGCGTTTCGGTTTTTCCCCAGTAACCGTGCAAGAGGAGATTTTGCAGAGCGTGACTAACAGTCATTTAGGTGCTGATCAGAGGATGTGATTCGATGTTCCTACATAGCATCTTTTCACCATCCGACTCCGAGGGAAACAGCTGCGAGAATCTAAGCCGAAATGTTTTCCTAGATACATCATTGCAGGTTTTTCCACACTTACAGTCTTTCCAAGCGCCAAGTGCAAACTGAGACTAACATTAAGAGGAATAAAGAGTTATTTGCATAGGCATTGTTTCTTTGAAAAGATTAGTTTTGCGAAACACATGCTGTAACATTGTGTCGGCCAAACCAATCCCATAATGCATTGCGGCACGCAGAAAAAAGGTGTTATATAAAACAATTCATTTAATACTTAATAGTACCCAATATGTGTGGATTTTGCATGAGGAGCGTTGCTTTTCAACCCAAATATTTCAACATACTGTCACATACTATGTTTGTATGCAGTCATACGAAGAAAGAAATGTACTCGATTTAAAAAAAGTACCTGGATATTGCAGCTGCATTCGAAGACTGATCTCATGATGAGATCTTGACTTGTTGAAATCATCTACAGTACTTAATCCAGAATCGATGGAGTGACGCCTTGGAAACGGGAACATCTTACTTTTTCTCGCTCTCCTTTAATATTTTCCATCAGATCTTTCCTTTCAACAGCTTTCCTAAATTGAGGGCGCAGTTGGTGACTTTCGCAGTGATCTCAGTCTTTCCTCTTAACAAATGACAGAGCGGTCGGTCAGTGCGGTTACACATCGCCAAAGAGAAAAGCAGTAAAGACTTTTACGGCCGTCGCCACCATGAGAATTCACACCTTCGTCCGTCAGTGTTACGGCTAATTTTAGGGACTGGATATAAAATATCTAAAATCTGATCTGCACACTAGCAGCCAGCGTACAAGCAAACTCGACTTTCAATATCGTTTGGTCATTTGGGGTTATCTGATATTGTTAATCTTAAAATAAATGTAGACCCACATACAGTAGTCAAATACATGCAGATGCATTCATGTATCACCTGTAAGTGTACATTTGTGACCCTGGACCACTAAACCAGTCATATGGATACATTTTTGGTATGTATGAATAAAATGTAGAGATGTATGAATAAATAAGCTTTCCATTGACGTATGGTTTGTTAGGATAGGACAGTACTGTATTTGGCCGAGATACAACTATTTGAAAATCTGGAATCTGATGATTCAAAAATGTAAATATTGAGAAAATTGCTTTTAAAGTTGTCCAAGCGAAGTCCTTAGCAACACACATTACTAATGATAAATACATTTTTTATATATTCAGTGTATGAAATGTATAAAATATCTTCATAGAATATGATCTTTACTAAATATCCTTATCATTTTTGGCATAACAAATTATAATTTTGACCCATACAATGTATTGTTGGCGATTGCTGCAAATATACCCCTGCGACATATGACTGGTTTTGTGGTCCAGGTTCACATTTCAACCAGATACCTGTTTGAGCTGCGTATGAGCCACATTGTTTCATTATTCAAAAATATGATTATTAACATTTAGTAATTTAAGCAAATACGTCGATTCAGTGTCACTTTCAATGACAATACAAAAAATATTAATATTAAATAATTACACACCATGCGTGCTTATTTATAGGCATAGCCGCAAATATTAAAATTAGCTTTTTTATTATTATTTTACTAATTTCTTTTTCGGTATTAGACTTACTTTTAACATTTATTTATAGCTACTATTAGATTTTTTTTTTACAATCATACAGCGTACGTACCACACAACCTGCTAGGCCTCAAGCACGTAACTATACCGTTTATATTTATACAGATACATAAATTACAACATTTCTCTTTCTTTTAAATTTATATAGATTTATTTAATAAATTGTACATTATTGTACAAACACAACACCATGAAATTTACAGTTAACCGTCAGATTATTAAATGTAATTAATGACTCAGCAGTATCACGACAGGCTGTTTTATAGCAGCTATATGCGTATCCACCCCGTCTGTGAGTACGTCTATCATCTGTCCGTAATCTTTATTCAACAATGCTAAACGGATCCTCTAAAGTCATTTGTTGCAGATAAAACCTCGTTGCTTCCTCGCTTTTAAAAGAGGATGAATTTACGGGTCATCTTCTGTCGGCCTCTATAATGTGTTCGTAACCCAACTCCAGATACTATAACACCATTAACTTAGACCACACACACAGACACAGACACAGACACACACACACACACACACACACACACACACACACACACACACACACACACACACACACACAGACAGACACACGCACGCACAGTATGCAGTACATAGTGTACAGGAATCCATCACACTTGTTCCACTAGCACACACTTTCCTAATCTCTGTACCAGTCCTGTACTCTCCTGTTTCCAAAATCCCTCCTATCCTGTATTTTTACAGTTTCGCTCTTTGTATCTGTTTCTCATACTAGGCCGTACTGAACAGATCACATGACAAAATCACATCTTAGGTGGACGCCTTTACTGTATTGAATCATATTACTACACTAAACACTTGTGCGTATCACTATACCTACATTTTACAATGCTATAAAATACTACACTACCCTACACACTTTACCCTATACCACTTTTAACTCTAGCATACTGTACTACACTAGTGCACACTTTCCCGTACTACATTTCAGTATTTCTCATTCATGATGAAGTCATGAAATGGATAATCCTTACATTTATTCCTTTCTCTCACCTGTACACGAGTCCCACATCATTCCAGCTGGACCGTCTGGCCACACGTTTGTTTTCCCTCCTTTCTCTCAAAGTTGTTTTGGCTGTGCAGCGTCTGGCTAAGTCTTGAGAACAATGAGAAGAATGTTTGAGATTTTCTCAACGGCCTCATCCTCACGGCCCCTTTCTCTGAGAGCGGTTTTATGACCTCCGCTTTACAGCAGCAAACCCGACACACGTCACGCAGACAGACGCGCAGACGCTCCATTCAATGAAACGGATATTTACGGATGACCTTTCCTCTGGACGCTGAAGTGGATCACTTGTACGGCTACGCTCGAAAGTCATTCGTAACATCCAGTCTGCTGCCATCATCAACTACGGCAGCAGGACACTTTCTCCCTCTATGGTACCACACATCTCCAGATTGCTAAACAAGTGCTTTTTTAAATAGTAACTACTTAAAGCACTTCATAAGCTATGGAAAATACTAAATAAGTTACATACAGATGTTATTTACAGTCACACTGGAGTCTTACCTGGATGATAGGACATTTCTCTCTTTGTATCTCCTTCAAATAAAGCTTGAGCTGAACCTTACAGCGGTTGGGTCTCAGAGGGAGTGTCCGACTCCGGTATAGACGCTATGAGTGTTTATATAGGAGAGAGAGAGAAAGAAGAGAGAGAAAGAGAGAGAGAGAGAGCGAGAAAGTTCGTCTGGGGGCCAGACAGGGTGAAAGTGAATGAGAGCGCGGCAAGAAAGACTAGAGAAGGGAATTCCTATTTGTATAACGTCAGAAGTTGAGCCCTCCCCCTCTCCATCAGCGTAAAGACAGGAAGAGGCTGGAGCAATTATACTACACAACAGCTCATAAAACGCACACACACAAAAAAACACACACCTGGCACTTTATTCTCTCATCTGAGGAGCTTTTCCAGTCACTCTTGTCTAGTGTGTGATTCAGTCAAATATTATACAACCACACACCACTGTACTACAAATATGTACACTACTCTATATTAAACAATGCACTATACATGTATGACAACATATAATGCTATTTTATACTGTCCTGTACTACACTTTACTGTACTATACCATACTACGTTACACCATACAGTAATAAACTATACTATGCTATACTACACTACATTACTGTACTACATTACACTGCCCTGCACTATACTATACTACACTACACTACAATATACTATACTGTGCTATACTATACTATACTATACTGTCATATACTATACTGTACTTTACCGTAATATACAAAATTGTTCTGTATTGTAATTCACTACACGGTACTGTTTGGTTCTATACTATGCTGTGTTATACACGACCGTATACTATAATATACTATACTATTCTACACTACTTGCACTATTCTGTACTATACTATGCTGCACTGTGATATACTATACTGCACTGTACTGTACTGTACTTTACTGTTATACACCATACTGTACTGTATCTTAATATACTACACGGTACTGTACTGTTTAGTACTATACTATGCTATGTTATACACTTCAGTGTATTGTACTACACTACACTACACTACACTACACTGATATGCTATACTATACTACACTTTGATTTTCTATTCTATAATATACTATACTATACTACAATACCTTGTGCTGCGCTATACTGTACTGTACTGTACTACACCACACGGTGATATACCATACTTTACTGTACTTAATTGTAATATACCATACTGTATTGTAATATACTACATGGTACTTTACTGTTTGGTACTATACTATGCCATCATATGTTATACGCTTCACTGTACTGTACTACATTACACTGATATTCTATACTATACTACACTGTGATATACTATAATATACTAAACTACACTAACTTGTGTGGCGCTATACTGTACTGTACTGTACTACACTATACTATACTATACTATACTACACTGTGATATACTATACTGCACTGTACTTTACTGTACTAAACTGTTATACACCATACTGTACTGTATTGTAATATACTACACTACACGGTACTTCACTGTTTGGTACTATACTATGCTATCTTATGTTATACACTTCACTGTAATGTACTACACTACACTGTACTACACTATACAATACTACACTGTGATTTACTACACTACACTACACTACACTATACTGCATACTACACTACACTACACTGTACTGTATTGTAATATACTACACAGTACTTTGCTGTTTGGTACTATACTATGCTATGTTATACACTTCACTGTACTCTACCATATACTATATAGCATACCTCAAACTATACTGTGCTGTAAAATACTACACTGTACTTTATTGTAATATACTACACTGTATTTTACTCTTTGGTACTATAATATGATATGTTATGTACTATGATAGAACACTGTGTTTGTAACGCAAATGTAATGGGGTCAATCCCAGGGAACACGCATACTGATAAACTATAGACAATTTCAGCAGTAACAACATAAACAAGCGGCTTTCGTGGAACAAACTTTACTTCCGGTAACTCCAATAAGAATAAATAACAACAAAGTCCTTTTTTAAAGTAGTTTATTTATATAACACGCAAAATAAACAACAGGTAGATTACCTAGGAAACACAAACATTTGTTATTTCCGACGAGGTATTTGTTAAAGAGTTCAATTTAGCAATTAGTCAGACAAACAAAAAAACGGAGGTAAATTTCCGACCAGATGCGTAATCGCGTCATCGCACGTGCGTCCGATGAAATCGTTTATACTACACTTTATACTTTACTATGCTATATTATACTACACTATAGTGGACTTTACTATACGGTATGACACTTTGCTATGCTATACTATACTATACTTAGAATTTATTTAATTTTATTTTAATGATTATACCTTATTAAGTATTTGCATGTTTTCACTCATGCTGGTTTTTCGTTTTACCATTTGAATGTATTTTACGGCAGGCTAACAGCTGGATGAGGTCGGTGATATAAAGGCGCTCACACCTGCACATAGTGTTTACAGGACACAAACGCACAACCCCCACCCCTCACCAAAGCTCATCCGTTTACTTCAGCTCCTGTCTGACCCTCCCCACATACAGGCCAAAGAAAAGAGTCCATGTGAACAGCTACACACTGTCTGGACATCACACATTCCTCACTTACACTCACGCATACGTACACGTCTCATAGCAACACGCATACAGTAAATCCACAAGCAAGCAAAAACCTGCAGGGTGGCTTGACTGAAGCTCATCCAAAAATTGATTGACAGCTCACGATTCTAGCAACAACATAATGTTTTTTGGCTTGCGTTTCTGTGGTTGAATGTTTTGCGTGTTTACATGCGGTCGTGATGTTGTAGTGTCAAATAACTCGCAGTTGGTTGAATTCGTCATATGCCGATTCAAAACTCGTAAACCGTTCATCCGGTATAACATTTGGCACACACGCTTTTGGACAGATGGGCTGCAAAACTTCAAAATTTTGACCAAGGTGTAACCTCTAAACCTTGTATTTGTAAGATAAACAGAGTTATATAGTGTGTACTGTGTGTTCAGAGTTCACTATCCAAGGCTGGTGTACATATAGATATTTATGAATTGTGAGATAATGTGTGAGTGTTGGTAGCCGCATGGCTTATCTAAGAGTGTGACTGTACGCATGTGAGTCCTAGACACTGACTCAGGTTTCTATAACTGAACTACACTCGGCCCGCTGAAAAATCAAGTTTGGTTGTCATGACAGCAGGGATCTAATTATACAAGCATTCCTCAGAGGAAACACAACCTCCTTTTACAGACACAACGCTCATGCACACAATAAACTTTGACATTTTGTTATACAATACAATGCAATACTCATAGGACAGCGAGGAGAAACTACTCATTTTGAATATAAAAAAATGAAAAGTACATATTTGCTTTAAACCATATTCAATGATAGAAATTGTGTTACTGGATTTGAAATGATCCTGAGCTGTTTAATATTTCTATTTGTTTTATACGCAACTAATTTAATATTGTTACATCTGTAAATGTGGTTTTAAGTCTCTGTGTTGAAAATCTATCCTGTAATGTCTGTCTTGTGGCTTACTGGAATACAATATTAGTGATGTTGCTAGGGCAAGCATCACTGTTACTATAGCTCATAGTTAAGGTTAGGGATTTAACCAGACCTTTAACAAACTTTGGGTTTTACCTTCTGTGTGTTAAGAAGAGGTGTGCTTGTACTTTTGGTTGGAAAATATATAAATTTACATTTAAAGACGGGCCCAGAACGGAGCCATGGGGTGCAACATATCATAGATACTAAAACTGAAACTAAAAAGCTAAATAAAACATTTAGAACAAAAACCCCCATCAATTTTTTTTATTTTGACTGATTTTAAAGATCAAGTCTTTTCTAAAATGTTTTAAAAGATGTCTATTGAAAAATGTATTCCTTGACTTCTTGAACTCTTTGGACAATAATCATACTTCACACATCACTTACTTTTTAAATATTAAACATTAAGGTGTGGCCAAATAAATAAGATACACCCTTATGGATTTGTACTATACCTTGCATGACTGATGTTTAGCTTTTTTATTCTTAGTCAAACATGTTCAAATGTGTGCAAAAAGAAAGAGTCATCTTCAATGTTAAGTGCATGTATTGTATTTGTTGGGATAGGCAGTAAATCCGATGGAAAGAGCAGGTATTTTAGTATTGTATAGGAGCCAATACTAATCCATAAACACATAACACACACACACACATACAGAAAGTGAGAGAGCAGTAAAGTCCTGTCTAGATGCATTCGCTGTTTCATTCCGGCTAGTCAGAAGGGTTTGCCCTCGATTTCTCTCTTTCCCTTTTTTTCTCTGGTATTTATGTGTTCGCAGTTGCGATGGCAACATGAAACACAAACATTGTGGCAGCAGTCAGGAAGTGCGTTTTGAACCACAATGGCGTCACTGTGGCTGCTTCTCTCTCTTGCACTCAGACTTCTCATATAGTCATCAACATATTATCCGTTAATGTTACGCACACCGCTCGCTCCACACGGCCATTAATAGTATGGATTTTGCAGCTGTCTTGCACTTATTTCTCTTTATGTTGGTCATTATGAGCAACAGTACTGTGTGTTTGTGTTCAGCTTGAGTCCTTAGAGTTTGTCTAATATGAAGCAGAAGTTTCTCTGTGTGTGTGGCCGTATTGCAACTTGTTACATCAGATTGCCACTACTGTATACACATCATTCTTTTGGCATCACTACATTGTTCAGGATCTCTGTCTAAATATATGCCACTGAAATAAACTTTTAATAGGACTTCCCCACATTTATTTTGGCTAAATATATTCTCTTTAGAGTACCCACCCTTACCTCTTTATTTACTCTTTATAACTCAAATTTTTATTGTACTGTTTACTCGTAATACAGGTATCATGATGGCGGTAAATGATTAAGATCTTTCAGGCAGTTTGATCATGAATCTAGACAGTTTCTGCATCACTTTATCACTTAGTTGACAATTTGTTTTGTATTTTAATATTTAGACATATTAGGGTAAAATAATGCTTTTTTTGTAAACCTAAACATACAACAATATATATGTGTATATATATTTTACATATAATGTAAAATTATGAAAAATGTAAGATCCTGCACTATTTGTAGATTGCTCATCAAATTATCTGCAGTAATCATTTTAAGTCATGGATCTGTATGAAAGATCAGATTTCTCTAATCAAACTGAGCATCTTGACCAAATGAGGCAGAAATATGAAATCAACCAGTGGTGTGTGTTGGGGGAAGAAGTGTGCCTACGTTTGTTCAGGAAACCTCATTACTTTTGCAGTTTCATTTGGTGACTGGCTTGAAAATGACACGCGCCACCAACCAGAAACAAAACAAAAATCATAAATTATTTATTACTGTATACCACGGTCTGTTTAATGCTGTATTCTAATTGGCTGAGAAATGTTCCGTGGGTATGCATACATTTCTGATAACCTTACACTTAACTTGTCAAATGTCTTAAAAATAGGCACCAGAGCAATGTTTGTGGTAACCGTGGTATAAGAGGAATAATTGACTCCGGTCCTTTGAATTATTTGAAAATAATGCACACCCTTATAATTGAAAATACGACGGAATGGTTCTACATAGCACAAAATGGTTCTATACAGGTGCTAAATAGGTGCTATATGGCACTTAATATAGTGATAAAAAAGAATTTGGTATATATCACCATATTAAGTGCCATATAGCACCTATTTAGCACCTGTGTTGAACCATATTGTGCTATGTAGAACAATTCCATTGTTATTTCAAATATAAATATAAATTAATTATAAATATATATAAATTAATTATAAAAATATATAAATTAATTATAAAAATATATAAATTAATTATAAAAATATATAAATTAATTATAAAAATATATAAATTAATTATAAAAATATATAAATTAATTATAAAAATAAATAAATAAATAAATAAATAAATAAATAAATAAATAAATAAATAAATAAATAAATAAATAAATAAATAAATAAATAAATAAATAAATAAATAAATAAATAAATAAATATATATATATATATATATATATATATATATATATATATATATATATATATATATATATATATATATATATATATATATATATATATATATATATATATATATATATATATATATATATATATATATATATATATATATATATATATATATATATGGTGAGTTTGTTTCCAAAACGCGATAAATCAGGTATGTATGTATCAGGTCTAGGGATGCACCGAATCCAGGATTCGGTTTCGGATTCGGCCGAATACTGGGCTTTTTGGCGGGGTTCGGGTTCGGCCGAATCCTAGATTTTTTTTCCACCGAACCGAACCCTAGGCTTGCGCTACGCTGGTCGACGTCACACAGCCGTTGATTACACACATCGGGTGCTGACGTGGAGATGAGCTTTTTCTTTCGGTCAGCTGGACACATCAAAACTTTTAAACACCGCTGAAAACGCCTTGAGGACCCCAAATGCCAGCTGTTTTTCAGCCGAGCGCTTGGTAGCTGTGATGCTTCAGCTGTGAGCCGGTTGGTTGCTGTGGTAATGTCCTGCCCCTCCTCCACTGTAATTGGACGGCAGTGTGAAGACTGACATTGACGAGCGGAGCTTCTCACTCAAAGTTAAATATAGTTTTCAGCGCGGAGCTGCTTGCTTATTGGAAAAACGAGCGTGTCGCAACGCATCGCTTTCATTATGCATAGGCTTATGGTAATTGTCAAAATAGTTTTTCCAACTTGTCATCCTGGCATAATGTACAGTTAAAATTAAATTAAATGAAAAATACACTGCTGTGGACGTTTTTTACTTCATTAATGTGTTTTACTGTGTTGGAATAAGGATGCGAGTAGGATTCGGTATTCGGTTTCGGATTCGGCCGAATCTTAAACGGTGGATTCGGGATTCGGCCGAACCTAAAAAATCTGGATTCGGTGCATCCCTAATCAGGTCAGTATTAAAAAGTAAATTCTTAATTTTACGCAAAATCCAATATCCACTGTGTTATTCTGTCATCTTTTCTCCCCTTTTCCCAAAACATGATAAACGCCAGTCCTTCTTTTCTGCAGAATGCAATAAATCCACTCAACAAATCACAGCGCACCATTCCACGCATTGTAAATAATAATGGTGGTGCGTTTAATACACGGAATCCTAATTTTCCTCATCTACTTTGTACTTCGTGATCAACAAACAAACAAAAACAAAATAATACTTTGATGGCATTGCTAAACCTGCGGTGGTTTTCTGTGGCAGGGAAGAAACTTAAGGCAGTAAAATCGAATAATTTACATGAGAGGCACGCGGCCGGGAAAAAATGCTGGCTGTTGCTTGTTTTTCCGACAGATCAAGCTTCTGTCATGTTAACACGTTGACCCCAAGGGATCTTATGAAAAACTTTCCATTATTTTACTCGAAGTCTACGAAAATCGAGCAGTACCAAACATTTTACAGCTGATTGCTTAAAAAAGGTTTGGTGATGACGAATTATAACAGCAGCAATGACAGTGTTCTTATTATGACAAAGTAAGTGTTTTGATTAATGCCTTTCATGTTTTTTTTAAATCAGTGTATATCACAAGTAACAGAAAATAGTGGTTTTTATCTTTCTTGGTATAGAAAACACGTTTTTACTGAAATTTGTCAGAATGGATTTATTGCGTTTTGGAACCAAACTCTTCATATATATATATGATGTTTGGTCTTGAAATTTAATTGCTGTGGGTCATATCAGGTCACATGGTATTCTTTATGGATAGTGAAGATGTCACCAAAAATTCAGAGCTGATAACTTTTCACTTATACAGAACTTTCACCTACACTCGTAAAAGTTAGTGTGATAAAAGTGTATGTGCCTGTCAACATGACAATAAACCCAGACTGCTGCAGGAGGATTACTCTGGAAATAAATGTACTTTGGTGTGAAGTATAATGTAAGTAAGTTCAGTGTTAAAGCCTTCTACATTAAATGAATACCAAAAATTAAAATCCTGTCATCATTTATTCACTCTCATGTTGTTACAAACCTGTATAAATGTCTTTATTCTGATAAACTCAAAGGAAGATATTTTGAGGGATTGTTGAACCAAACCAATTAAAGGCCCCATTGATTTCGATAGTAGAATAAAATAATATTATGGAAGTCAATTTGTTTGTTTACAAAAAGTATATCTTCATGTTCATTAGAACAAAGACATTTATACAAGTTTGTAACAGTACAGATGACTCTGATTCATACACCAAAAAATACCAGCTGTCCACCAGCATGCTTTCCACCTATTAACAGATTATACACGGTTAGCTGTCACCGGGGCACTCCCCATTAAACTAATATTGTAACGTATAGGTATAGATATGGTATAGATACAGATATTGCAAAATTGTAGGTTTAGATATGTATACATTTGGTACCAATGATGTACTAATATAAACTCTCTTTAGGGCGGTTTCCTCGACAGGGTTTAAACCTTGACTAGGCCTTGGTTATATTGGGACATTTAAGTAGTTTTCCACAAACATACATTACAAAAAAATAATACCGGTCTGACAAATGATACAAAACAATGGCACTGATACATGTTAAGAAATGTCAGTGCAAGGTGTTTTTTTAAATCTAGGCAGCTCAATCATGCTTTAAGATAAGCCCTGTCCTGGAAACCACCCCTTTATGGGCAAAAGGTGTACTTTTTTAAAATTGCACTGCCCTGGTGACAGCTGGAGACCATTTTTCCTGACACCATAGTTTAGGTCAGTGGTTCCCAAACTTTTTCCAGCGTGCGGCCCCCCTTGCGTACGGTGCATTCCTTCGCGGCCCCCCAAAGAAAATTTGAAGAAACTGTTCTAAAACTCAACATTTTAAAGCGTAACTAAACCCCTGGTCAGAGCCTGACTCCGCCCACTGGCAATATTTGAAAAATGCAAGAAAAGTGGGCAGATCCCAACAGAGATAGAGGGGACGAACTAAGGTCGTACCAAGTGTGTGGTGAGATCGTAACAAGGGCGTGGTGAGCTTGAATCTGCTTACGTCACGAGTCATTTTTTGGACTCAACATCCAATAGGAAAATTCAACTGCAGTAGCCACCGTTCAACCTGAAGAGGGCAGCACTCAGACGTTTTTACACCATATATTGTAGTATTGAAACACTTTATATCCAAATGTCAAAAAAGTTACTAAAATCAATGAACAGCACTAATAAACCATCATTCTTACAGATCATTAACTAAAAAAAGTTGGTTTAGGGTTTAGTTACTCTTTAATAAAAAAACAACATAAAATTATACAAAAAGGTAGTGCTTTTGGTTAGTAGCCTTAATTTTTTAGGTTTAATTACACAGAATTCATGATAAATTAATAAATTAATGTATTTCATAAAATGTAATAAAACTGGGGCCCCCCTGGCACGCGGCCCCCAGTTTGAAAACCACTGGTTTAGGTTACTGCAGGGGTTTTATCACAGTAATACATGACTGCTAGTCATTTTGCAAAACTGTGTAAGAACAAAACTGTAATGAAAGAATATGAAGAAGACTTGGTGAAGGGCGTTTTAGACCTGCATCTGTGTGCAACCACCCGCTTAAAAATAAAGGTGCTAAATGATGTCACAGAAGAACCATTTTTGGCTGAATCACAAAAGCTTCTTTATATTATATAATACTATTATATTAATATTATATACAATAATGGTTCTTTAAATTAGTAAAAGTTAAAGAAATTATTCATTTGAAATCTCTGAAGTGAATGGTTCATCTGTAGCACCTTTTATGGTATGTAGCACTTTTATATTAGGAACATTCGAAACACATTAGCAACCGGAAAACACCACGCTAGCAACCAACCACAACACAACAGCATCATAGTGAGAAAATGTAAAAATAGTTATTATTGTCATTGTTTAAAAAAACTTAACTGAATGAAATGACTTCATTATCTGACGACTTTGTAAACTAAATAAAAAGTGAGAAGTGACACAAAGTGATCTTATTCGTAAATGTGTACAATTCTAGATGTGAAATTAGGAAATGAAAGCAACATCACTTCCTCTGTATGAGCTCATAAAAATGACATCATTCACTTTGTCACAATGACACACGACAGTTCTCATGCCTCCTTATAAATAAAAATGCGTTCACTATGGTGATCTCTTTAATATTATACTCAAGCGTGCAGTCTCCCCTGTGTTTTTACATTCACAGACTTTTTCTCACGGAAAGTCCTTCTGTTGTAATTCTCTCATGGGAATGTCCTTAAAATTCACCTAACCTCTATACTGTGATGAATATGAGCCCTTGAATCCATTACCACACAAACAGTGGATATTGTCACTACGCAACTTCTCTATGCCATTATGCATTGCTTTCAAATCTATGCAGGTATGCTTTAAAGATGCATAAAGTTTGCAAAAGCTTTTTGTTATTAATTTTTAATGTCAATATTTAAATAGGTTTTATTAATAATGAATTTTGCATGGCAGGAAGAAGTTTAAAACCATAAATGTACATTTAGCAGACACTTTTATCCAAAGCGAGAATAAACAGCAAAGCGAACAATGTCTTTTGTTTTAGTTATTTGCCAGCAGCTTGTAACAGTTAGAGGTGGGTTAAGGCCCAAGTGTACTTCATTTTTAGTGTACCCGCACAGTGTTGCACAGTGTACTTAATTTGAGTCATATGCATACACAGGCGTTCAATGCATGCACATTGAGACAAATTGTAACACCTCTCCTCATAGATATATTTTTACATAGATGTGTCACTTTATCAGGCCTATAGATCTCTGCAGAATTAACAATCAAAGACTGTGCAATATCCTGAAAAGCTGTGAGTGACGTCTGCATCAGGACCATTCTAAAATGGAAAGTGGAGTGGTCAAATGATGCATTTATGCATGCAAATCGATACCTCTCCTGGCCACCGGCATCCGTACAGTACAAACATAATATTCTGATTTACGTCACGCGACTTAAATTTCATTTAACTGGGGGGCTATAAACATAACATTTCTCCAGATATTTCTTTGAAGGGGGATCAAATGAAGAGTTTGGTTCCAAAACGTGATCAACGTCATTTTTGTAAAAAATGAGTTACTGCCAAAATCAGTATTATATCAGGTCAGTAGTTAAAAGTAAATTCTTAATTTTATGCAAAATCCAATATCCGCCGTGTTATTCTGTCATCTTTTTTCCCTTTTTTCCCAAAATGCGATAAACGCCACTCCTCCTTTTTTATAGAACGCAATAAATCCATTCCTGAAATTACAGCCCACCAGTCACGCAATGTAAAGAAACAAGGGTGGCGCGCTGAGTACATGGAGTCCTGGTTTTCCTCATCTGCTTTGTACTTCGTGATCAACAAACAAAACAAAATTATACTTTAATTGCATTGATAAACCTGTAATGTTTTTCTGTGATGGGAAAGAAATGCCATCAACATCTAATAATTTCCGCGAGAGGCACTCGGGTGCTTGTTCTCCCGACAGCATCAAGCTTCTCATGCTAAAACATTGACCCCAGAGGATCTTATGAAAAACTTTAGTGATGCACCGAAATGAAAATTCTTGGCCGAAACCGAAAACCGAAAAAAGGAAACCAAGGCCGAAAAACCGAAACCGAAACACCGAAATAAATTATTATGCCAATTATTAGTACAATTGCATTTATGGCTATCACTGTGTGCTAATTTTACTAGGGGTGTGTGACGGATGAAAAAACTCACAGTTCGGATCACATTACAGTTTTTGAGGCACAGATCAGATTATTTTTTCGGATCAGCAAAAAGCAGGTGGGAAAAATCTAATAAACAATAAAGAAATTGCAAACATTTATAAAAGAGAACAAAGTTGTACATTAATAAGGTCTGAAATTAGCATTAGGTACAGAAATCAAATTAAATTAATCATAACACAATAAATTAAATATATTATTATTTTTAGAGCTATTTGTCTCTTTGTCATGGGTTGTTTGATCAACATTAATGACACAGACTTCAGTAGGTTAATCTGACTGTAATCTATACAGACATAAACAAATGTTTTTATTAGAAAAAGAATACTGTGGAGAGAATTTTTTTTATATGTGCCCTGTCAATAACAGAGAGAATTTATGTTTGCTTGTTTTTTTTTTTTAAACGCGTCTCTATTCAAATTATTACTCTAGTGCAGCACTGATTTGGAGACATTTACAGTACATTAAAACATTAGGATAGGTAAAGAAAAGAAACTGATCCACCATTGCAAACACAGTTTAGAACAAACAAGAAGACAACAAAGAACAGGAATCAAACAATATGGTAACAAACATGCTCCACAGCTTTCTGTTTATGGATGAAATAAAATTAAAGAAGAAAAACGATAGTATGTGTGCAAATGCTGTCTATTTCCTTTGTATAATTGTTTGTAGTGGAGTGTCCTGTCTAAATATTTTCACGCGCATGCGATGTTGTACGCGGACTGTACGCGCACTGTCCGTGCGGTCTCAAATTTTGGGCTGCACGCGGACGGTCCGCGCGGCCGGCAGCGGACCCTCCTGATGACGAAAATGATGGCGCGCATACGCGGACGTCCCTAGTATACTTTCGGCTTTAAGGGCACTTAAACGCATGCATATACAGAGACTGATGGTGAATCCCAAACAGCGCAACAGTCGCTCCACATAAAAACGTTACGTTGTGTTTCATTGCTTTATTCGCCAAATGTACGTTAATGGATTACAGTAAGAGACACATAGCGCGACTCTCTCTAAAGTTTACACATCAAGACATTCTTAATCTTTGCAGACGCGTGCAAACAGCTGGACCCTGAGTGAAACCTGCTTGAGCACGAAGGGGAGGGGTGGGAGACGACTGATCACCGTGAGGCTGAGTGAAACCCAAGCGCTAGAGCACAGATGAAAGGGGCGCGGTTGACATTCATTTTCGGTTTACATTTTCGGCTGGATTTTTTATTTCGGCCCGAAACCGATAATGCCATTTTCGGCCGAAATTTTCGGCGACCGAAATTTCGGTGCACCCCTAAAAAACTTTACATTATTTTACTCAAAGTCAACGAAAATCGAGCAGGACCAAAACATTTTACAGCTGATCGCTGTGAAAATGTAAAGAGACGACGTCAAGTATAACCGCAATGACAGTGATCTTAATATGACAAAGTAAGTGTTTTGGTTAATGACATTAATGTTTATTTTTTAATCATTGTATACCACTAGTCAACTAAATAAATATAAAATGGTAAAGATGAATGCACATTTATACATTGATTTAATAGATTTATAGCATTTTGAAATAAAAAACTGTCATGGATTTATTGCATTTTGTGGAAAAAATAATTAGTTTTTATAATAAATCTTTGAAAATCAAGTTATGGATTTGAATTTTTTATGTTTTTATAACCTAAAGATGCTATGGGAAAGTTTGTAACAGAAAATAGTTGTTTTCATCTTGTCACTTTCTTGGTATAGAAAACACGTTTTTACCGAAATTTGTCAAAATGGATTTATTGCGTTTTGGAACCAAACTCTTCAAATAATACCGCCAAAATTGTACTTGTAAAAATATGTGTACAGAGAGGAAACCCCAATATTATTCTTCAAAGCAATTTTATTTAGTGCAATGTTTTAAAGTTGTTACAAGCAAGCCACCAATGAAATTTAACCTTAATTTTTAACGTAATAACACTTAACTAGCGGACTCATGGAAAAATACATAATTTTATTGTCATGATTCATTTAATAATGCATGATCACTTAAAAGTATCACTTCATCTAATGTTTAAAGTGAATAAAATAGCATTTACGGCCAACTTACTGGAGTTTTACAACTACTGAACAACTTGGTTCTCTCTCAACAAACTTATGTGTGTGTGTAAATGAGGTAAAGGAAGAAAGCGGGCAGTGGGCCAAACCACTGTGAGGCAAATGAGGGGGTACTCATAATGTTTCTGAACTTAAATTGCACTTTTGCATTTGTATTGTTTTACTACTTGCACGATTATTTAAATTATATTTATTTTATTATTTATAATAAATGTGATTTTTAATGATAATTTTAGGGGGGACGACTCTCAGATTGGGGGGGAACTGTTCTCTAGCCGCCTCTAGATTTTTTAACTGGTAAGATGTGCAATGCAACAAATGTTGGGTGTATGCATTGGGTTTACGGACCGTTGACCTATAGTTACGGGTACTTTGTATAACACACAAGCTCCTGTTTCTGCTTTAATGGACTGATAAATACAAGCAACGGTTTACTTCTGTCTGTGAAGACAACTATTAGGGTCTTGTGATGGTAGCCAGTTGGCAGTTGTGAATGCGTAATGGTGGCTTTGGTTTAAAAGATGATATTTTGGCAATTTTTGGAAGAACGCTGGCTTGCAGTTGCAAAAATCGCATGTATTCCCGAAAACACACTCAAGGGTGAGGTTGACCGCCACAGATTTGTCCCATGGTGTGATGGTTAGCGCTCTGGACTTGGAAGTTGAAATTTCACTGGAACTTCATTAGCTTCTTGCGGGCGGTGTGGCATAGCGGTTAAAAGTCAGGGCTAAGCGGACCGTTGCTGGTTGGATTCCCACAAAGAGCGAGCCAGAAGTCATCACCATTTTGTCCTTGAGAAAAGCATTGAAGTGTCTGGGGTGAAATGTTTTCATGTGAAAAATCTAAGGTGCATTTATAAAATGGATAGTTGTGGATTCCAATTGGTTAATGTGGCATAAAATGAAACATGCTAAAATCACCATGAAATCAAAATGGTCATTTTGTTGGCTTTTAGTGTGAATATTTACCGGAAGATACCAGCATTCAAATCTACGCACTGTCAGAAAAAATTGTCAAAATATTCACCCAAGCTGTCACTGGGGCAGTCCTAATAAACAGGATTCCCATGGTTCCTTGATATCTTTGAAAGTTTGTGAATCTGGGGAAAAAATGTAAGGCCCTGGGAAGTTTTTGAAAATATACATACATACATGAATGTTGATTCATACCAAAATGCTTTTTTGCATAGTTGTGTTTGACACACAAAACCGTCTCGGGTTATGTATGTAACTGTTGTTCCCTGAGAAAGGAACGAGACGCTGCGTCTTCCTTACCATACTTCCTGCGTCCCTGTAAAGCCGTCTTTGGCAATATTTCAACCAGCGATATACTTCCTGGCTTCCACGTCACCCTGTCTTTGTCGTTAAGCCTCACCATTGGTTGAATTTGATATACACATTCAGACACACTTACCCCTGGAGGCGTCCCCAAAGTGTCACCACAGTGACGCAGCTCGAGTTCCATTGAAAGGGAACTGTAACAATGTATCTAAAAGGTAACACGATGTAACCTTGCTCTTACATGAAATGTGTCCCCACATTTAGTCCTTGAATTTGAGGGTTTTGGATCTGGAAAGTCCTTAAAAAGGTCCTTGAATTGGAAGTGACTAAGGTGTGGGAACCCTGAATAAAGGTACATGTAATAGGTAGGTAATATGTACCCCTGAGGTACTAATATGAAATCTTTAGGTCCAAAGCTGTACTTTTTGAAAGGGTCCCATCCCAGAGACTGCACTGTCAGAAAAAGTTGTCAAAATATGTGTACCACATTTTGACCATTTTTTTTCTGACAATGCAGTCTCTTACTTATTACTGATCAACAATTTTTATGACATCATTCTAGCTTCTCATCAGATTACAGGCTGTGAGGTAAACTAAGCGATTTTGGCTATTAAAAAGAGGAGGGGGCTACTCAATATATCCTAACTTCCTGTTTCAGTGGAAATTACGTCAATGCATCGAAACAAAGTCAGAAGAGGCCATGCTATTTTTGACTTTATACCACGGGCCTGATGAATTCTTTATTCTGATTGGTTGAGAAATGTTCAACTGGTGTTTTTCCACATTATTTTTTGTAAACCACACATATTACCTGTCAGATATCTTAAAATAACCAGCAGAGCAATGTTTCTAGTAACCATAGTACAGTATTAGCGGAATAAATGACTTCAGTCCTTTGAACTATGTAAGGAATAATTGATGACAGGCCATTAAATTATTTAACAAAAAATAATGCACACCCAATATGGTAATGTGGCACGACCCGAAGCGGAGCGCCTTTACACCGCGGGTGTGCATTATTTTCAAATAATTCAAAGGACAGGAGTCAATTATTCCTCTTACACCACGGTTACCACAAAAATTGCTCAGGGGCCGGATTCACAAAAACATTCTTAAGACAAAAAATAAGAAAGTTCTTAAGATAAATTATAAGAAGTGCGTAGAATGTTCCTAAGTGCAATTCTTAGGAATTCAAGAGACGGACGCAGAGGGTGAAGCGTGCCCGCGGTTTCGGAGCCCTCGACTCACATGACGGCGCGATTAAAGGTTCGCCTCCCGCTTAGAGCGACTTTTAGCAATGAATGTAGGCTATTACGGAGGAAGTTAAATGTTTGCTAATATTATCACTAATACTTATTTGTGTTTCATGACATATTACTGAGTAAGCCATTAAACTTCATTATATGAGTGTGGAATTCCTCTTTAAACTAATCTACGTGAAGTAAACTTCTTACATATTGAGATTTAAGACTACTGTAAGGTTATCCTAACTTTAAGATGTTATTTCATTTTTCGAGAATTGGAATTCTTCTTACGTTTTTTCTTAAGAACATACTTAAGGAAAAAAAATAAGAACTTTCTTAAGAAGCTTTTTTGAGAATGCAAAATATTCTTAACTTTTTTCTTAAAGGTGCAGTGTGTAATTTTTAGAAGGATCTCTTGACAGAAATGCAAAATAATATACAAAACTAAATTATCAGGGGTGTATAAAGACCCTTTCATAATGAACCGTTAAGTGTTTATTGCCTTAGAATGAGACGTTTTATCTTCATACACCGAGGGTCCCCTACATGGAAGCTGCCATTTTGTGCAGCCATTTTTCTACAGAAGCCCTTAAAGGACAAACTTTTTTACTAAGTTGTCTCCAACAATGACATGTTTGTCCGGTGGCGGCTACCGTAGCTTCTCTATGTGTTTCAAACCAAGAGGTGAGCAGTGGACTGAGCCGTTGGTTGCAATTCGCAATCTCACCACTAGATGCCGCTAAAATTTACACACTGCACCTTTAAGCTTGAATTTAAGAAATGGCAGTTAAGAAATTTTTTTTTCTTAAGAATGTTTTGTGAATTCAACCCCTGGTGCCTATTTTCAAGACATTTAAAAGGTCAAGTGTGTGGTTTACAGAAAAATAATCAACAGCCATGGAACATTTCTCAGCCAATCAGAATAAAGCATTAAACAGCCCCGTGGTATAATCGAAAATAATGCACACCTGCGGTGTAACTTTGCGTCGCATCATGCCACGTTACCACCTTGATTGTGCATTTTTTACGAATAATTCACAGACATCCTCAGAGGCAAACTATTCAATTATTAACCTACTAATGCTGTTTAAATGTCAATAATATTATTCATAGCGTGACCTTACAGCAGTGCCAAATTACTATTACTAGATAATTCTGTAATTACAAAAAGAATACATTTGCATGCCATAAAATATTAATTAAGCAAATTAATAAGACATAATGGCACTTAAAAAAGACAAACGGACCTGATTAAAACAATGCTGCATGCTTTTGTATTACCGAAAGGCCGGAATGTTTCAGTAAATCATTGATTGTTGTAAATGTGACTCAGCGGATGAAGAATTGTCACCTTAGTAAAGCTGTTTGCCCAGTAAACTGAGGTGTGAACTGCATGGGTGTGACCGGGACCCCTCCCTCCGGCCCCTGACAGGAGACATTTATCTTCTCGTGTAGCCCCGCTACATCTCTCCGAGCCCTTGTCCTTATTTGGCTCGGGTGAGAGCGTGTGCGGTTGTGTGAAGCAAGAACAGAGAGAATTTCCTCCTGACTCTGACTCACAGCTCGTCTGACTCATGCGCATGCTAACAAAAACACTGCGTCGCCATGGAGACGCTGACTGCCGCCCTCCCTCTCTCTCTCGCTCGCTCGCTCGCTCTCCCTCTGGTTTCAATGCCAGCAGCTGCCCTCGACTGACGAGAAAAATATGATGTATTTACATAGTAACACACTAATGGTACTCTGATATATAGGTCAATGAAAAGTAAGAATGTCCAGAATGAGGAAAAAAAAAACTTTGAATATTTGAAATGCTATTTAGTGTGATACCAAATATACTTTTGGTTTAAAACTAAAGTAGTGGATGTGACCCAGTCAGTGAAACCTCAGCTAAAGTTATTTTTAGTGATTTACTGTTTCCTACATAAAATCATCCTATATAATGTAAAGAACATTTTGTGAAAATATTTATTATTAATGGATAAGGTCATATCAAATCAATGCGAAATCAAACTGTGATGCTCCTCTCATCATTAGATCATGAGACTTTAGTCTGGATTTCACAGACAGGGTCACAAATGCACACAGATGTGGTTGAAGTTAACTGTGATGTCATCGTCAACAAGAGGCAGAATCTCTTAGCAATGTTAACAGCTACATGTTGAATTCATGCCAGAAAGAAATGAGGCTGTGTAATGATTGTAAAAGTGGCACTGAAAATAAATGCCATTGTATGAGATAACACATACCAAGTGTCTTTAAAGTGTTTTACAATAGATGATGGTGTCAAGTTGAAGTCGGTTCCCATCCAATTCACCACACGTGTTTAATTTTAATGTACATTTTTGTGTCTTAATTTTAAACGGTACACTGTAAAATATAAAAGCTGGATTAACTTTAAAAATTACTTCAATTGGTAACACCCACAAATTTTTAGTTGTTTCAACTTGTATGTTTAAGTAAAAAAACTGGGTGGTTTCCCGGACAGGGATTAGCTTCAGCAAGAACTAGGCCTTAGTTTAATCAGGAAATATAGCTAGTTTTTACAAGCATGCCTTAAAAACATACTTGTGTGCATTTTGAGGCAAAACAAAGGGCACTGATGTATTTTAAGAAGTTGTTTTCAGTTTGGACCGCTCTTACATTTATTTTAGTCTGGAAAACCCCTCCATAGGTAAAATATTTAAGTTAAAAAACTAAAATCATTTTAGGTTTACCAATTGAAGATATGAAGAGTTTCGTAGCAAAATGAGAGAAATCCATTTTTTTACATTTTTGTCAAAACATGTTTATTATTATGTTATCATGCTATTATTTTGTTTTATGATGCTACTTATGCCGAGTTCAGACTGTATGATTTTCAAATTAGTCGGGTCACCTGTGGTTTCACACTGCGTGATTATCAGGGGAAGCGTTCAGTCGCTGCTGTTTCACACTGCATGATGGATTGGCGACAGGGGTCTTCATACTGCATGACTTTACCGTAAGAAGAATCGCCGATAACTTTTTCCCGGTCCGCAAACTACGTCTCAACAACCAAACGCACGCGAGAAGTGACGCGAAGGAAACAGCGCGAGGTCACGCGTGCAAGACCGGAGTTCTCACGTGAGACTGGGATTATTATTAAAAATAGTCACCCGCAAGAAGTTTACCATACAAATTGCATGTGCGCTCATTTGCAGCAGAAAGAAGAAGAAATAAAAATTATGAATGAGGAAATGTTTGGAGAGGCTCCTCCCCGAACTTCCAGCTGCCCTGTATGTTGCTCTCTCATTGGATGTAGGTCATCGCCGATGTTATTGTCAGTCAAAACACATTTCACACGGAATGATTTTGAATCGCCGACCGGTCCAGATATTTAGCATGCCAAATATCTCACGGGTGTCGGCGACTCGTCGGCGATCCTCTCAGAACGCGTCTTTTATAATTCACACTGTGTGATTGTCACTCGCGTGCACGAGCATCGATTTGCCTGTGATTTCGGCCATTTGTCGGCGATTTCGCAAAACCTGTCGGCGAGTCAAAATCAGGGCTAAAATCGTGCAGTCTGAACTCGGCATTAGCTGTATTTTTTAAGTTATGAAGGTTTAAACCAAAACAAACCAACTGCAGTTGCATTGAAATTAATTGGAATGCACAACCAAAAAACGAGATTTATGAACAATTAAAAAAACGGTGGTTATCTCGTTTTGCAACAAAACTCTTCAAATATTTTTATTTAATTGATCCAACTTTTCACAGTATATTTTTGTCTAGATTGTAAAACCTACATCCTTTTAAAATTGCTTATGATTTATGATGGTTTCCAAATGCCGCTTCGTTTCATATTTTTTATCTAATGCAGGGATTCCCAAAGTGTGGTACGCGTGCTGCTACCAGGGGGTGCGCGAGGGGAAAAATGTAATGGCGGTCTGTTTCTTTAAATGGGACTTTTCCATACAATAAATAAATAAAAAATGAACAGTAAACATTTCCTTTGGAATCGCTTTTTTTTTTTTAAAGTACAATTTATTAGTTTTTGATAGAAACGTAGAAGACAGCTGCTATCTTTTTCTACGCACTGCTCTTTTGTTATGCACTGCAGCCGCTATATGCGTGCCAACTCGTTTCATTCATTCCATATATATTATAAATATGCTTCACTGGCTGAAATCAGGGAAACTGTCAAGTGTGGGACGTCTTATGATTAAAGTTGTTAGTCACGAAGAAGGAGAGGGAATATAATAAAATACATAAATACTTACAAAGACACTCTAGAGAACTTATGGCGCTTTTCCATTGCATAGTACCCCACGGTTTAGTTTAGTTTGGGTCGGGTCAGCTTACTTTTGGGAGCTTTTCCATTAGGTGCAGTACGTGGTACCCGATACTTTTTTTCGTACCACCTCGGTTGGGGTTACAAGCGACCCGAGCTGATACCAAACATGACGCGAAAACACTGTAGATCACTGATTGGTCTGAAAGAAACGTCACTAACAGCGTCATCGCTAGCTTTACCTGTGCTAGGCTAGCTTGCGCTGTCTCGAGCAAACATGTTGTCGTCTGTGCTCTGCTATAAGTTCCCAAACTCCCTTTTAGCGACGAAAAACATCCACATGTTGAGAATCAGGGACACCATAACAGTTTTTTCCAGACTTGAAGTTTGTGGCGGAACATTCGCGACGAGCACGTCAGCATTATATGCTTAAATGCAACTTCAGTGAGACTCAGCGGAGCGCCGTCGGCTGACGCCGCGGGTGTTTGAAACTGTCATGTGATACAGAGTTAGTGATAAACTGGATGTGCAAACATCTATTTGTGGTGGCCAATTTTAATTTTGTGGCGGACTGAGAAATAAATAAATGTTTGGGAATGTACAACAACGCTCTCCTCTCACTTGTATGATGTCACAGCTGTGGGCAGCGCAAATATAACGACACGCCTAAAATCCCTCCCACTGCGAAGTTATACTAAACTCGATGGAAAAGCTAACAACGCCAAAGTGAGGTGAGCTGACCCGACCCAAACTAAACTAAACCGTGGGGTACTATGCAATGGAAAAGCGCCATTATTAAAAGCTTTCATTTAATTTTGTTTGAAACTTGAGCTGTTATAATGAATCTGCAAACTATTATACAACTTTTGTGTGAACAGTAAAGGCTTTCGTTATTAATGTGTTTGATGGGTCTGCACATCACGCAAGCATCTTGAGGGAGAGCGCACTGGTAAACATTAGGAAAGCTCTCATATGTCATCTATTAGCAGGCGGCAGTAAGTGTACGTTTTTTACCATAGTAAACTTGAATGGCAAGGTTAAACACATACACGGGGGCGCGTATCATCTACGCTTAGCGTAGCTGCGTCTGGTCGTAGTTTCAGATTTTATTTTTTACGGATGTAGCTAAACCCGACGTAGGACTTTCACCCAACTTCTTAACGTCCGGCTGGTGCAACCGAACCCTGGTTATTTGTGCATGATTAAACATGAGTCTTTATGGCGAGAAAACAAAGCCTTTTTGGGTGTTCTTTTTTTTTTGAAGTGGGGATTGGGGTTGCGCCAACACGGTTGGGACATAGAAGGGGGTGCGCAGAAAACAAAGTTTGGAAACCCCTGATCTAATGCAATGAAATGCATACACATTGTAAAAAGTGAAAAGCTGGTTCAACTTTAAAAGTTACTTCAATTGGTTACACCTAAAAAATGTACGTTTATTAAACTAAATTAAAGTGGTGGCTTTAAGTAAATTAAAAGTGAAACTGAAGTGAAATTTTAAGTTGGAATTTTTTTAGGTGTTACTTAAAAAGTAATTTTTAAGTTGATCTAGGTTTTCACTTTTTACCATGCATATTCAACTAGTGGGTCATTGTTAAAAAATGTGATTGACACACATTGTGTGTGTCATGCCATGTTAAAATAAATGAAAGGGACAACACAAGTTGTGTTAAAAACAGTGACGGGAGTAATGGTTACAAAGTAATTCTGTTACTGTAATTCCACTACTTTTAGCGGTAATGGGCATGTAACGAAGTATTTTTTTAAATCAAGTAACGCAGTTACAATTACTCAAATTTAAATAAGTTTGTTACATTTCTAATCTAATGTTGCAGGACCGTGGTGGGCGGCACAATGAATAATAACACAGAAGGTGTGTTAGTTTAGGGACAACTCATTACATGCTCATTACAGCTAAAAGTAGAGGAATTACAGTAATGGAATTACTTTGTTACGTGTTACTCCCGTCACTGTTTTTAACACAACTTGACATGACACACACAATGTGTAAAAAATTTGCATTTTTTACAGTGTAGGACAAAAGATGTATGGTCCAAAATGTTATTTATCAACCCATTCTCATGAAGTGCGTATAAATAGCATGCAGTGTAAAAAGTCCAATTTAGCTTGACAGTCCTTCCCGTTTACTTAAAGGAGACATTAGGGTGGTCCTTATAATGGGTCAATTTTTTTTAATGTTCAACTCTCACCCCCTACATGTGTTATATCTAAAGTATCAATATCTAGAGGTTGCTCAAAGCCTTTGAATATTTCCGAAATCACATACTTTTTGCAAAAACTGTACCATTTAAAAATGCACAACACACATAAATCTTGCTTCTTGGAGGGTAACTTTGTTCCAGTTATTTCAGTCTCTTATGATCCGAGTAAACATATAGCGGACTTGCTTCATGTTGATTCAGCTATTGTCTTGGTGTATATTGTGTTTTGTTCACATTGACGCTTTCTTGCTTTGAAAGACATATCAGAACCAAAACAGGAGTTTTAATTGCATGGAGCATGGTCAAATAAGTCCACTTACTTAGCACGCAAATGTGTTAAACTTCAAATGTCATGAGAAACTTCAAAATATTAATTAATATTGAAAAAATGTTGCACAATTTTTTATTTATTTATTTAAACATATTGGTGGGGTGAGAGCATGAACTCTTAAAAGTTGAAAAATAAGGACCACCCTAGGGGACATATCATGAAAATCGGACACTTTCCATGTTTAAGTGCTATTATTGGGTCCCCGGTGCTTCTAGTATCAACCTAGAAAATGTGTACAATAACAACCCAGTAACTTAGTTTTGGTAAACCATTCTCTGCAAGCATGTAAAAAAAATAAATAATTGAAATTTGGCTCCCCCTGTGATGTCAGAAATACCGCCCCTTAATCTGCACTATCCAACCACGACACTGCCATTCAGTGCAGAGATCAGCTCATTTGCATTTAAAAGGACACACCCAAAACGGCCCATTTTGCTCACACCTACAAAGTGGCAATTTTAACATGCTATAATAAATAATCTATATGGTATTTTGAGATAGAACTTCACATACGGAGACAGCGAAAATTTATTTTACATCTTTAAAAAGTCTTGTGAAAGTATTCCCTTTAATGCGCCATATCTTTGTAAATCACTTTATGTATTGGTTTTTCAAACCATTGATGCTTAGGTTTGGGGTTAGATTTGGGATTTGCTTAAGGATGTCATTTAATATAAAGGTCTTTTAATGTTTTGTCTATTTTTAAACCACTTGGAGTCACTTGGAGTTGGGATTAGGGTTAGGATGTCATTTTATGTAGCAAAAAGTTGTTATAACCCCCAAATCAAGTGACAATGGTAAAAAAAAATACAGAAAAAGATAAATCAATACATAAAACAATATGAAAAGATGCATCATATTAAGTGAACGGGAAGGACTGGCGTATCATATGCACGCAAAATTGGAATTTGGTGTATGTATTGCACGACTTTTCACACTGTGTGCTATTTATACGCAAATCATGAGAATAGGCTGGTATGTGTAAGAGATTTCATTCAAGTAATCCCAACAATCCCATCCTATTGCTTAGTCCAAACAATACGTGTGTTCACATAACAATTTTAAAATCACCGTAAAATCAGTTCATTTTACTTTTGTCTGATTATATTTCCCAGAGATCTCAAACATAAGTGCTGTCATTGCAAACAGACACACCTGTCTCCAGCCCTAATGCTACAGAAGACACGCAAATACATTTACTGTATTGCTCACAGGGTGTCATCTGCGGGTCACGGCTTAACATGTTTTCTTAGACTGAAACGGAGCATAGACTCTCAAAATGAATGTACGTCTAGCTGCTGAGGGAAAGAGTGCGAAGTCGAGTTATGATAGTGTCATGACAATGTAGGAGAGTTATGTTATGAAACATAAACATGACTTGTGCTGTGAAAACCGTAGCAAGGGGGAAAAACTATTTTTCGTGAATCATTTGTGGTTAACATTAACAATGCTGTAAGCTAATGCGAGCATCACTATTACTCTTTGTCGTGCCTGCGGTTAGAGATTCAAACAAACCCGTAACCCCGAAGAATTCAACTTTGGCATTGAAATGAATGTTAGCTAAAAAAAATGAGATGTGGTTTGTTGAGGAGAGATCTGCATTACTTTACTACTCGACTGCTGGATGATAAAATGGTTGAAAAACTCTGGAGAACAGAGGATCATTCATACACAGGGAGGGTGGGCTATTTTAAATGGGCCTGTAAGCAACCATACAGTACAAAACACTTTATCAACTGCATAGCAACGCTGTCAGAATACCTTAGCAACCGGCCTTTACACCACAGCATTGTGGTGAAGAGATTTGCATACGCAAGCACGTCTCATCAAATTTTTTCAGAAAGTCCAAATTAGTTTAATCAGCTTCTTCAACATCTAAGAGAAATACTACTCTTATGATTTTTTTTTGCTGTGCATCGATAGACCTCTTATTTTTACAAATGAAAATTATACATCATAAAATAACGGATTCTTTGCAAATACGGATAAAGTTTGGTAAATATGAAATCAATTTTAATGTGCTGCATTAAGTGTGTGTTTGGTCAAGCATTTGTGACCCAATATACTGTCCAAAAAGTTTAGGGTGTCTGGAGTTTACAGGATTCCCATGGGTCATGACATTTTTAACCTCCTAAGACCTGGATATACATACGTGGACATCACATTTTTTTGTTGTGTGAACCATAATACTTTATTCTAGAGATGCTTGTTAACAAATGTGGACAATTGCACTGCTTCATGTTCAAAGAAAAATATTTGGTTATTATATTTATTGGTTCTTCCTTACCCCAAATAGCTGGAAGAAATCTGAAAAAAAAAGACTGGTCCCAAAGCTCGGGTCTTAGGAGATTAAAGGTATTTTCCAGACATTGAAAGTCAGGAATTACTTTTTTTTTGTCATGGAATATCAGGGATTTTTGTTTGTAGCTTAAAATTTTAGTTTCCATTTATTAAAATGTAATCCGCTTGTTAACTTGTGAGGTAAGGAATACCATTTCCAGGTCCAAGCCTCCGCCGACTACACTCTTATGCTGCGTTTACACCAGCCGCGGTAGAGGCGTCAAGCTCGAGTGTTTTCAATGTTAAGTCAATGTGAAGACGCGTTGATGTGCGTCTGGAGGTCTCGCGGCGCGAATAAAGCGTTAGACGCAGTTCCGCCTCATTCGCACGTCTAGTTCACGCGAATGCCACGAATTGAGCGCCTGGCGCAGTACGCGCGAATGGTGCTTTTTGCGCATTTTGCGTTCGACGCGAATTTGCGGCTGACGCCCGGGTGAAAAATTTAAACTTTGGAGGATTTTCACGCCGCGTTAACCAATCAGGAGCCTACTTGCTGCTATGGCGTCAGCCCCGCCCGTAATAAAAAGGACCTCGCTTGGAAGAGTGTCAGTGAGGACATTGGGCAACCTGGTAAGTTGTAAATACACATTTCACTTTTGACTAAAGTGGCGTTTATCGACCCGCGCCGTTTATTTTCCCCCCATAGTAAGGTGACTAAATACAAACTGGTAACTCTCTTGATAAATGCATAATGAACATCAGCCATCCTGCAAACAGACAACCGCATAGCACTTGCCCCTCTCACAAGAAGCGGATTTTGCCTCTGACGCGCGTCAAATGTTTGCTTTTTCTGCGCGTCTACTTCGCTCTAGGCGCGGGAATGCATTTAAGCTTTTCAAGCAGCAAACTAGGTGCAGTAGACGCGATTTTGAAACGCGGTTGGTGTAAACGCAGCATTATGGTGCACCAGCTGCGGTAGAGGCGGCAAAAGCGCGCTATTCGCGTGTAGTTGAATGCTTGAACATTTGAGTTTACTCGCTTTATTCGCCCATGAAATTCTAGTCATTTGAGACATTCACACGGAAATTCGTCATGGGAGGGGCTTCTGCGACTTCGCTGAGACTCCGCCACTCTGTCACTTCCTGTAATCACGTCACTACTACAGCAAGGTCCTTATTGGTTAACACGGCGCGGAAATCCGCCGAAGTTCAGATTTTTCAACTTGCGCGTTTCCCGCGTCAACACTCAATTTGCGTGGAACGCGCCATTTGCGCCGTGCTTACCACGTGTACCACGCCGCAGGATGCCTAATCGCGTCTTTGTATTGACTTAAAGGCGGAGTCCACGATGTTTGAAAGCCAATGTTGATATTTGAAATCACCTAAACAAACACGCCCCTACCCCAATAGAATCTGGAGCTTCTGTTGATAGACCCGCCCCACACATACGCAACCCAGGCAACGATGACGGTTAGTAGACACGCTCCTTACTGCTGATTGGCTATAAGTGTGTTTTGGTAGTCGGCCCGTCTCCTTTTCCAAAGCGTTTTTCAAACATCGTGGACTCCGCCTTTAACATGTAAATCACTCGCGCTTGCCACCTCTACCACATCTGGTGTGAACCCTGCATTAGAAAGAATTGGTTAATTTTTTTAATCTTTTTGTGTTAAGCTTTTAACACCTTTTGTGTCATTTTAACACATTTTGTGTTGATGTTGTGTTAAAAATAAAACACAAGTTGTGTTAAAAGTAATACAAAATTTGTTGTTTCAATAATAACACAGAGATGGGTAGATTCTGGGACAACGCATTTAGTGTGTTGTCCCAGAATCAACACTAATGTGTTGTTTTTAACACATCCGTTCTAAGAGTGTACAATTTAAGCAGCTGTTTATTGGCACTATTTATTCATTTCATGCATTTAAGCTAGATTTTTATAAATTTAAGGGTACCCCTGGTTTGGGATTATTGTGTGACTGTACTGTATACTCCAGGGGTCTCAGTGCACATTCTATTAATGGTCTCAATTGTAATAATTATTTATTTATTACATATTTTTATATTAGCTTGGCTTGGTTACGTATGTTAACATTTTAAACAATGCTAAAACATATCAAAATAAAATAAAATCAACAAGTAAAACACACAAGTTTTAAGTAGACTATATCAAAATGTTGCCGTCCAGATTTTTTATCCATTGTGGTAGCCCTTGCTTACAAAAAATGTTGGAGACCCCTGTTATACTCTATTACTAAAACAATTTAAATATCTAATAACTAAAAATACACAGAGTAATATGCACCGATATATTGGCCTAATCTATATCGAAAGATAAAAAGACGTTTTTTTCACAATTTGACATGTGCCGATTGTTTAAAACCAGCTGATGATCACGGCAGATTATAACCTGACCTGACAATCAAAAGGGGAGGAAAAACGGGTCACAATGACAACAGAAAGTGTACAAATGAGTACAAAGGGAAACTATTTGTATCTATTGGTAATCTAATATGTTATTAATCAAATATTAGTATCGGTGCATCCCTAGGATACAGAAGACACTTATCACACAATATAACTGAACACAACATTGAATTGAATGTGAATATCACACTTTATTGATAAAAATAATACTAATATGAATAATCTGATAGGAAATCATTTCCCATTAGCGCTCGATGTCAGCATAGGTGGATGAAAAGAAAAACAAAAACATTGACTATATTACTTGACTACATTAATACTAAATGACAAACATGAAACGTATCATGAATTATTAAGAGGAATTAAAGTAATGCTGATGTTACATATCACATTATGAGTGTTGTAAATGCATATACTGTAGCGCTCTTTCAAAAGCTTTTATGATTGTCTGCATTATAGACCTTGAATTTTGGACTCCACCAATAGGGGATCAGATACTAAGTGGTCTTATCCTATTCGACCCATGATAAACATTCATGAGATGAGGGCGACACTGAATTGTGTAAATGGAAATCCGGCTGTCTTTATGTACTTATTAAATGATCTGTGTGGCTCACAGCATCAATACTGTTTCAAACATCTCAGAATCATGTGCACATGTGAATGTTTCAAACTGATTCAGCATTCAGCTTTGCATGGTGGTTATCTGTCAGGTTATCAACACATCCCAGAATGCACCAGTAGATCATACTGTTAATACATTAATATTGTGCATCTTATACGTTGCAACTATTTTGGTCCCTCTGGTGGTTGAGATGAGATTTTCCTTAACTCCAACCACGTGCTTCTGTCACGATGAAGAGCAAGTGTGCATTAGCGGCGTCCTCTAGTGTTGAAGAAGTAGAATTGCTTGCTTGCTTGGTGTTGCTAAGATGCTCCAGTTTTACTTTTTTTTTTCGAAATGACAAAATTTCCCAAACGCTACACATGAGTGGTACTTCCCTTCAATGATTTCCATAAGGATAAACATCAGATTATGGAGTTGTTTATGGGTCGTGTCTTTGGCAAAGATAAAATTTAGTTATTCCTTCATAAGTAATTATATATCACATAAAACATAAACCAAGTGACACTAAATATGCTAATGTGATTTTGTTCCAACAACCTCAGTATTGTTTTTCAAAGTATCATGGATATGATTTCCAAATGTAAGTATTTGGCGTTTGGTAATCCATTTGTAGATGATACTCTTAGATGTACATAACAACGAATGAGGTTTTCCTCTTGTTGAGTTGCTGGTAAGTGTCATTTAAAGACGTAGCATAGCTTTTTCAACTTTTTGTTTAAAGTTTTCTTTTTTTTACAAAAATAGGCTTTTGTGTCAAAAGCAGTCGGGTGTCCAGAGTGTCCAACGCAACACATATGAAGTCTCGGGCATCTGCAAGTCTTTAAAGATTTAGAAATTGCTAAAAATCTCGTGTTTCTTGTTCCAGTCCATCTGCGGCGCTCTTTTTTTAGCGCGCTTGGCGTGGGCCTTCTCCTTCGCCTCCGCCGCTGTTGGACTTAGACTCAGGCCCATTTCCTCAAACGGGTCGAGAATATGACTGCCGCTGTCTCTCGAGAGCTACAAAGACACACATACATGCATACATAAATATGGGTTAATTCTCGACTTATGAGGTGTCATGAAACATTTTGATAATGTAAATGCAAAGTAAGAGTATCAAAATAAGAAGCATACAGTTACAAACATCTCTTCACGTACTATTTTGCACATGATTTTAAATGACATCATACAAACCAATTTTGTTGTCTTTTTCACATTTAAGGGGAAAATTTTCATTACCGCAATATGTCCATGACTGGATTTGGGTTCTTTGACATATAATATTTATAATAAAAAAATCTAAAAAATAAAACGCTTCAGTGCATGTTATACTATAAACATTTACAGTAAAGAAATGTGGTATTTGGTGATCAATGGTAAATGTAGAGACAATAATAAGGAATATAAATGTGTCCAAGAAAATTTTTCTCATCCTCCGCAACAATTTTTAATCATTGTTTAAGCCCTCAAGGAACTAACATTTTCAAAAAAAAAAAACACTCAAGATGGCTACCAGGTAAGCAGTTCTTATTTTTTCTCTCCAGATAAAAGTTGAAATTTTGTTTGTCATAGTACCTAGACAACTTTTTAGTTCTCATTTCCGAAACATGAGTTTGTAAATGCAAATGTTTAATGTAATATCATGTTGCGGTAATGATCATTTTTGATAATGATAATCTAATAAAATGTAAATAATTCTATAGGAAATATTTTTAAATCCTCTAAAAATAATGGTTTAAGTAAATTCAGACCTTAATCTTACATGTGCAAAAAAAATTGTCTTCAAGGGCTTTTAAAAAAAATCTGATGCTGGACACATGGATTTCGTGAGAAACACCCATATATACAAAAGTGCATTTGGATGCATATGTTTTTTGTGTTAACACTCACTTGCGTGTTCATGTCTTGACTGCTGCCATCAGAGTGCGTCGACCGCGAAGACGTCCCGTTCACGTGAGGGCTCGAAGAGCCGTTTGTTATGGACTCGTCAAAATCTATTTAAAGAAATAAAATGATCAATGCACAGTTCAAGCGTACATTAAGTACACAAGTATTAATTTACTGTACTACATGTTTGTTTTTTGTATTGTATAGTCATGTTCACTAGGTGTCAGTATAAATTCAGGAAACCTGCCATTAGTCATCTCAACAACATTATAAAATGCCCCTTTAACAATACGAATGCTGTTGTGGGTGGCTGGCAGGGCAATATGTGGTTACTAATGTAATGGGTTGTTTTTGTCGTGTGTATTTCCATAGGAAGATGCCTTGAAGCATAGGTTTCATAAGGATTTTATTGAATTAAAAATCATAATAAAAGCCTTGATCTGGTTCTGATCAACTTAAACTGGGTCACCCAAGATGAAACATGAGAAATCATACACCGAACCAGTGGCTGGAGAAGCAAATCGCAATTCCCACTTGTAATTATCTGCGAGATCTGTCAGTAGCCTGTTCAAAGTGTTCGACTCAATTGAACTTTAATCCGACCCGTATGTCTGGAGCCGGACAGCTGGCAAGCAGAACAAAACTCGCAGGACATTCATTGCATGGATGGACCAAAATGGCCTCCAGCCCAGGTTTTAATGGCCTTGGTCCAGTGGTAGACACCTCTATAGAGAGCCTGGGAGAGGAAGCTGAGCATCTGTCCGTCTCAGATCCTCTAGAGAACAAAAACGTATCAAACTCCCCCTCGAATCCCAGGAAAAGCAAATTAAGACCAAATCTACAAGACTGATTATGCAACATGACGAATTCAGCAACACAGACATATGGAGCAGATTATTTTATACGGTTTATTCTCTTTCGTTTCAGATCTGCAGGGCCGGTTACTTCAGCGTATGATCCTGCATCTGATACAACCTGCTTTCCAACATGAACATGAAGAGGTATGCATTGGTTTACTGTGCCATGTGTATTTAAATAACTATATTTTCTGGTCAAGAATTGCTACTTTTTATGCACAAAACTTCCACCTTTGAAAAACTTGAGGTTTGCGTGTTTTCTTAAAGAGATCATAGCACCATCAATTGGAGCCAAAGATTTGCCTTTTGTCATCTAGTTATTGTTAACATTTTTGTGCACTGGGCACGACACAAACAAAATTCATACAGCACAATTTTTTACTCATCTTAAACTTAGTCTGTACCTTTAACGTGAATGCTGGTGGGAGTGATGCCCATCTTTTTGAAGTGTTCATCTGTGTCTGGATCAACCACTAGCAAACGTGTTTCATTACCTCCCTTCTTGATAAAGGCCACAACTTCTGCATGCCTCATAGATTCAATGTTTACACCATTCACCTGGATAAACAGAGATAGAGAATAAAAAATACATCTGAATAAGACTGTATGTACAAAACTGCAACAAAAATGCTTTTAATAATAAATTAGAAAAATATATTATTATACATTAACTTACTATAGTTTTAAATGCACTACTACATGTCAGTAAGTACTGATTAGGCATGGGCCGGTATGTGATTTTGGCGGTATGATAACCTTAAGCAAAAATACCATGGTAAACGATCCCAAACGAGGCATAAGGGTCTTATCTAGCGAAACGATTGTCATTTTTGACAAGAAAAATAAAAAATATCCACTTTTAAACCACAACTTCTCGTCTAAATCCGGTTGTGATGTGATAGCGTGACCCCACGCAATACGTCAAGAGGTCACAGAGGACAACGCGAAACTCCGCCCCAGTGTTTACAAGTGTGTTGAAAGAGGACCGTTCTGACGTTGTTGTATGTGGAATGATGCTAATTAATGTGTTTGTGTCAGTTTATTGTTTACAATGGTCCGCAAATGTGCGTTTTATATGTAACATGTGACCTCGTAACGTCACTACGCATTTACGTTAGGTCGTGCTGGACCGGACCTAGATGAAAAGTTGTGGTTTAAAAGAGCATATTTTTTATTTTTCTTTTCAAAAATGACAATCGTTTCGCTAGATAAGACCCTTATGCCTCGTTTGGGATTGTTTATAGTCCTTTGAAACTCCGTTGAAAAAACTGTTAAGTGTTGAGTTAAGTATTAAATGTTGGGCTCTATTAAAGTCCATTAAAATGAAAAAAATCCTGCAATGTTTTCCTCAAAAAACATAATTTCTTCTCGACTGAACAAAGAAAGACATCAACATTTTGGATGACATGGTGGTGAATAAATTATCTGGATTTTTCTTTTAAGAAAATGGAATATTCCTTTAATGTTGTTAATAAAAGAAATGCTGAATAGCAAAAACTAGGGATGCTCCGATCAATGCCAATCTCCACCTAAAATACGTGGCAGATCACTATTCTAAAAAGAAGTAATAGAAAACTAAAAAAATATGAAAACTTTAATAAAATTGTAGTATTATTGATATTGAACTCATTCAAATCTTTAATCTTTCTAAATAAATTATAAACATAACGTGATAAAAACGCTATAAGAGGGAACAGACTTCGAATCTTTTCTTCAAATGGTGTCTTCGACGACTGTATACTATAAAAATGAAGGTCATCTATTTTGGCCCTCCTATTCTGACACTCAACAGCACAACAAGACATTTTCTAGTGAGTTGTATTGTTCGTGTCACTCGTGTCTCATTCATTTCCACTGTTTTTCTGCCACCACATTGCCTGCGTGACGTAACTGTGACGTCGACTCGCAAAAGGTCTATAGTATTGTATACAAGTGTTTAATATCGGTATCGTCCAGAAGTTGTCTGTTTAAATCGATATCGGCCCAAAAAAATCCTATCAGTGCATGCCTAGTTATTTTCAAATGTCTGCATATTAGGTATGTGCATCGATGCATCGCGTTCCCATTAAAAAGACCTGTCTAAAATCGATTCTGAATCGTAAGGCTCCGATTCAGTGTTTCATGCACAGCTTGTGCATGTACTACGGCTCCGTGATCAGTAGGAAGTCCTTATCAATCTAAAATCAATACGAGTTTGACTCGTTTATAACGTGCATTTAAAAAAGCAACACTCGTCAAACACAATCATTCAAAATATTCTCTATTATCATGAAAATACCTGAAACAATCTGAAGAACAGCGATATAAATATGCCTCTAGATATTTCCTGGAATAGTGTGTTTGTAATGATACTTCTTTTGTGGCACAAAGAGTTCTGCACAAAAGCGCCCTCTGGCTTTTGAATGTGGCGGGATTTCACCGTAATTCATTCAAATTCATTTATTGAGAAAACGCGCATTTGCATGATTAATTGTCACAACCCTACTGCATATACAAACAACAACTTTTCAACTGGACACAATACATTTTATTTTTAAGCAACATGTATGCAAGGCAAAAATAAGGCCTTAAATTATAATATTCTTTCAAAACAATTATAAAATGAAAACGTATTAATATTATTACATGACTTGATTATTTTACTTAATTTTGTGTAAACACAGCTTATACCTTGAAAACGATATCACATTTTTGTGGTTTTGAAACCTTTACTCATTAATAATAATAATAACTTATATAGCGCCTTTCAAAAACCCAAGGACGCTTAACAAAACAGCAAGGGAAGATGGAGGGAAGGGGGGGGGGGTGGAGCTAAAGCCCATTGGCCTCAGTAAAGAGGTGTGTTTTCAGCTGCTTTTTGAAGGTTGTTAGAGAGGAGGCAGAGCGAATGGCATGAGGAAGCTTGTTTCAGAGTGATGGAGCACCCACACAGAAAGCTCTAGTAGCCTGGACTTAGGGACAGCGAGCAGGTCCTTGTAACCTCGGTATACCTTGAAACCGGTAACCGGCCCATCCCTAGTACTGATCCTCTGATCCTACCAATATTGGCTGATATAAATACATTTATTAAAATATGCATGTCTAGTAAAACACAACACAAAAAACATTTGATGGTGGTCTCACTGTCACTAACTTTATTAATGTCCTTGTGAACCGGGAATCGCGATCAACTTCCGTGTTATGACGTATTTCAAGGTGAAACAGAATATCACGCGGGGAAAATAGTAGCTTGGCCTGTGTTTTTCACTGCACTTTGATTTAGAGTGGCAATTATCTACTATTTTTTCAACCGATTAATCTATCAATCATTTTTTAGAATAGTCTAAGGATTTTCTATATATAATAAGCCACCGTCGTTTTAAAATGTAGACAGTCAACACATTTCCGGCAGAAGTCGGCGTCATTACGTAATCGACGTAAACGATTAGGTTGACGCGTCATTCCAGCCCTACTTTGATTGGATAGAAAGCAGGTGTTTCATTTAGAAATGGAACTGGCAGCAGACTGAAGGGGCGGAGTTAACAGATGCTCCCGCCCAAGCTGAAGTCATCAGGGGAATGACACAAGCTCGGAAAAAATGTTTCAGGTTTTGATTAAAGTTTATAAATTTTATAAAAAATAGTGACTTATACAGATAAATGTTTTATAATAAACACTGCAATATAACATATTAAAATAAGAATCTATTTTGATTTCATTGGGACTTTAACTTCATTCAATCACATTTAAATCCAATAATCTGTGACCTCAAGTCAAGTTTTATAATCTAGTGATCAGATTAAGAGCATCAAAGTTTTATTTCACTTATCGATTTTAATCTTTGACATGATTTTAATCAGTCAATATTAAAGATATCAAGGGTATATTTTATATATTATTATACTTATGTCGGAAGATTTCAAAAATTACTAGTGATGCACCGATGTATCGGCCACCGATATTTATCGGCCGATTTTTGATGAATTTGAAACCATTGGCATATCGGCAATAGCACGAGAAAGGCCGATACCGATTGTTTATTAATTAACTGCATAAAGAAATCCATTATATGTAAAATATGAGTTAATGTTGTTAATAAAATAAATGCTGAATAGCAAAAACCACCTTTGAAGGTTGTCATGCTGTCTTATTATATTTGTTTTAGCTTAATTTGTGCCTCTCTTATTATGTTGGTCAGTTGAATGTTAATTAGATCCAATCCATGTTCAGTAAAAATTATTTGATGCAGAAATAAATTAGCTAATAGACCAACTGTATAGTATTGTATACAAGTGTTTAATATCGGCATCGGTATCGGCCAGAAGTTGTCTGTTTAAATCGGAATCGGCCCAAAAAAATCCTATCGGTGCATCCCTAAAAATGAATTTAGCTGGGTTTACACAGTTAAGGTAACGTTTTTGTCTTTATTTCGATAGCTGTGTCCCAATTCGAAGGCTGCGACCTTCGAAGGACATATTCGAAGACCGATTGCGTCACGGTAGCGCAACTGTAGTAAGGCCATCCCAATTCGGAGGCTGCTTAAATTAAAACAGCGAATTCTCAGCGAATTGATTAATTTGATATACTGTTGGTTAGTTATCTACATCATTGTGTAATATTTTCTAAAATGAAATGAATATTTCTCTGGTTCCATATTTGTATATAAAGTCAGAAACGTCTCCCCTGTGTCCCACTGAGAGGGGCGGTGGCCGCGTACAGCAGGTGACGCAACTTCTGGATCCTCCGAAGGCTAGATCGTTTCATATCAGTTCTCTTCGCGAACTTCGGAAGGGTGCCACCTCCAAAGAACGAGTACGCACTTTCGAAGAGCGCCCTTCGAATTGGGACACAGCTATAAGTCAATGTCTTCATTGGTTGCTTAGCAACATGTTAGAATAAGGTTCCTAACTGGCTGAACAGAGGACAGACTTTTACCCAATTTACAAGTGAATCAATCAAAACAAAAAGATCGCTGAACGCTGCCCTTCTGCTGAAGAGGATTTTATCACACTGATCGTCCTAAACACAGATGGACCGTGTGCTGTATTAAACTGAACACCATCAAATATTAATGTGTGTTGCTGTGGCCACACAGGCAGCCGTGTGGGTTTCAGGTATCAGTGTCCTGAGCAGAGAGAGAGAAAGAGAGAGAGAGAGGGATGCATTTATTTACTAAAGAAAACTCATGGAGGCGGGGTTTACAGGTTACAAGAGGTGGGAACAACACTCAGTAGAGATATATAACAGACATATGGTAAAGAATAAAGATCGACACCAAACCAGATTTGTTTTTCTTACTGGAAATCATCATTATCACTAATATTACATTGGTCATTACATACAATGATTTACACAATACATTCAGTTTAAATTAAATTAATACATTTTTGGTTATTTTTTGACTTTTTGTAGTAGCCAAGTTGTGTATTGATTACCATTGGCAAACCCATGGTTTTACTACAGTAATCATGGTGTAACCATTGTTTTTTAAGCATATCCATAGGCTTTTTGCGGTAACCATGTTTTTTCAGTTTTGATTATAGTAAAACCATGGTTAATCGTTGTAAGGGAACAGACTCAGAACGTGTCCTCGCAGCTGAAAAAAGTGATCGGTACTATAACATTTTGAATTGTGTAATGCAGATATCCTTAAAGCTCAACAAATATGAACCAAATCAGAACGTTTGTATTGTATCAGTTGTGTAAACCTTTTAACTGCCTTTACGTTGTCCGAATATAATAATTGAAAAATATTTTTTTTCTCTTAAATGTGCATTGTGTAACTTTTAGGAGGATCTCATTACAGAAATAGATACGATAGATAATATAAGAAGCAGAATAAACTGGCTAAGAATAAACCGAGCAAGCGAGCGTATTAATAATGTAACGTATACAGTAAAGTGCTAAGTTAAGCCAAAGTTGGCTGACTCTCCAGGGGATGAAAAAACCCTAGGAGAAAAACCCTGTGGGAAAACTCCTAGGAGGAGAAAAACCCTTGAGAGAGAGATAAATATATATTTATATATATATAAAATTAAACACGTTAGGGATATGAAACGAGTAAGCGGATTAAACTGGTTCAGCCCGTGGTCGTTGGTCAGGCATCGGCTGGGCATCACGTTGATTTTTCTGTGTTTTCCCTTACATCTATTCATGTAAAGCTGCTTTGAAACAATTAACAATTGTGAAAAGCGCTATATAAATACAATTTTATTTAATAGGGTACAGATAGTTTCCACACGTTGGATTTGTACATTTAAACTCCATTTCGTGTTTTCACTACTTTCGCCAAGTAAAGTCCTGCGACACAACAAGGTTAGCAAAGCTTTCGGGCTATTAATTAAAAGAATACAAGAAAATGGCATCTACTCCAGTAAATGCTTTGGATCCCCATTGATTTGTAATTACTTGGTGGAGGACAGCTCCATGTTATGCTCTGTGTGACTTTTAATGACACGCCTCGGTTTCCGTAGTGTTGTGATACGCCAGCAGGTGATAAGTCCGCAGGACGTAGCATATTTTACCGATGTAATATTTTACGATGCGTCGCAATGCTAATGCTAACTTTATAAACCCATGCATTGCATCGTAAACTGCACCAAGCAAATCTGGGAATCTTCCCATGCCCAATTACTATATTAGTGGTGTATCAAAATGAACTGTATTATTTTTTATTACCTTAGAATGAGCCATTTCTATCTAGATACACCGCGGGTCCCCTTACATGGAAGTCGTCATTTCACGGCGGCATATTTCTACAGTACCCCTAAATGGACAAACTGCTATATAGAGCGCATTTCGTCACTTCATTGTCTCAGACGATGACATGTTTTTCCTGTGACGGCTACCGTAGCTTCTCTATGCGTTTCGAAAGGGAGGAGTGAACTGTGTGAGCCGTTGGTTGCAATTCACAATCTCACCACTAGATCCTGCTAAAAATCGGACCTTTAAAGAAATTTAACAAGGCAACATCAAATTGAAGGCATATACTTGATTTGAAATCACTATAAATTGGTTTAATGAAAGATAATCTGTTACATCATTCTCTATACAACACGAACTACAGCATTGCTCTTCACAATAAATAACATAACGCAGGATAAGCAATATACAAAAATAGACGGATTATCTTTCTATTCCATCTACTGATCGGGTTCAAAAGTTACTGGTTGCATATGTGATGAAAGTGTATTTTGTGATGATAATGAATGCATTCAACTCTAGCAATCTGACATGCAGTGCAGTATGTTATCATCTTGACTCTATTATTCTCTGGAGAACAGACACATTTAGTTAGAGTCATCACATTATCACATGCCACCCACATGCCACTGGGTGCTGTGAGTGTGTTTGAGTGGGGATTTAGTGTGGGATGAATCATCAAAGTGTAGCTTGTGCACATGTGTATGTACTGAACTGTCAACACACACATGTATGCCGTTATATATATTATCACAACTATCCTTATGGGATTAATAAAATGCAGTCCTTTCTTTCCATCACATACACACTGGTACATTCATTTTTTTGCTGTTTCAGGAATATGCATGTCATTTATTTACACTGTGATAATGCGATGGGTAAATCTATTCTAGATTAAATAAAATCTTAGGTTTAGTTTTCTTTTCTGCAATAATTTCAGCATTGAATGTCTTTGTTCCTTTCCTGCACTGTAAAAAATTAAGTACCTTAAAAGTTTTTTTTATGTAGGAAGAGTTAATTCATTATTATATGTTTACCAAATAAAAGTCCTCAACATGTTGCTAACAAATTATGTTGTCAACTGGACTCAGAAATGTTTGTCCAAACTATTTTACATAAAGCAAAGGATGGAAAGTTCCCAGCATGCATTTTAGTATATTGACCAATGTGGTTAATACTTACAAAAAGTGTGTTTTAGTGTTTGCTGGCTTTATTTATGCAGTTATTGTTAGTTATCCGTTGTGTCTAGAGTTTTTTTTGTAATGAATGATGTTTGTTAATTGTCATCATCATTGCAGTTTTTGTGTTCAGTGTTGAGGTCTAAATGCATTCGACACAAGCTGTTTGAGCGGTGGTATGGTACTACTTGACCAATAGACCTTTTGCGAGTCGACGTCACAGTTACGTCACGCGCGAAAATGTGGTGGCAGAAAAACAATGGAAATGAATGAGAGACGAGTGAAACGAACAATATAACTCACTAGAAAATGTCTTGTTGTGCTGTTGAGTGTCAGAATAGGAATGCCAAAATAGATGACCTTCATTTTTATAGTATATCGTCGTCGAAGACACCATTTGAAGATAGACGTAGGTGTTTATGGTTGCAATAAGCCCTCAACCGGACAGACCGGAGTGATGAAATCATCTGAAAATCTTTTAATAATTTAAATAGAAAATAATTAGAGAAGATATCCGGTGTTTTGTCAAAGTCTGTTCCCTCTATGTGTCTCTTATAGCGTTTTCATCACGTTACGTTTATAATTTATTTAGAAAGATTAAAGATTTGAATGAGTTAATAATATCAATAATATTACCATTTATTAAAGTTTTCATATTTTTTTCGTTTTCTACTACTTCTTTTTACCTTTTATCTTAGCCTATGTCTTCTTCCTGTTTGTTCTAAATTATGCTGTTTACTAATAAATATATAAACATTCGCACACACACACACGATGTAAAGTGTTAATAATATATAAACAGGCCTATACAATTAATTTGTATGTAAACATAATAGTTTTAGAACAAACATGTAGGCTATAAATAAGGAAGAAATTGAAAACAGGAAAATGATGAAATATTTAATAAATGATATTATACAGAATACATGATAGCATTGCTCTTATAAGTACTTCAGTGATTCATACTGTAAAATAATTGATTTACCAATAAAAAACAATACATATACATTACATACATGCACACATATCAGTAGCCAAGCCATTTAAACTTTTAATTTATTTAAAAAATAAACTTAACTTGGTGAAAACGTTATAAGAAACATTACACTTAAGGGAAATATAGGGGAAACAGACTTCTACAGAACACCGGATCCATAAAAATCACAGTTTAACGCTAAAACTTCACACCGCTATTGGGGAGCTGTCACTTTCCAGTTTAGCTCCGCCCACAAAAAAAAGTCATCTCTGTTTGCAAACACGCAAAAGGTCTATAGTTGTTTTTTAATGAATGATGTTTGTTAATTGTCATCATGATTGTAGTTTTTGTGTTTAGTGTTGAGGTCTAAATGCATTTAACACAAACTGACGCAGACGCGTCTAAAGGGTTTATGATAAAAGAGATGCTCGCGTTTGCCAGATACACGCATAATCTCATGCGTAATCAGAGTTTATTGTTAAGGGAGTGTCTTGCGTGTATTTTGTGAACGTGAACGTCTCTTTTATCATAAACGTTTTTTGCGCGTGTGCAGCAGGCACTTATTTTGACAAAACACGTGATGCACATGGGTCACATGGCGCAACAAAACACATATTTTGAAAACACGTGCAACACACATGACACTCCAAACACTTATTTTGAATTTGCGCCCCTCAGATGAGCAGTCACGAGCCGCCACTGCCGTTTCTTAAGTCGTTCAGCTGATTTTTGTTTTTGTAGTGAAGTTAAAAGATATTGGACATTAATCAGAAAATTGAGTTAGATGAAAAAAAACTTGGCCTAGAGGTTTTCTGAAGTTTGTTGGATTAAATTTTTGGGTTTTCTCAAAGTTGCACTAAAAAAACATTATAATATCAGTGCAATTCATTCGCAATAAAATAATTTTTTTTAGGTCTGTAACTGTATTTAAACAAGGTTTAACAGAATAATTTCTGCTCTCTCTCACCTCTATGAGTCTGTCCTGTGGTTTGAGTCCAGCGCGGTCGGCGGGCGAGTCGGGGTCCAGTGCCCGTATGTACTGACCCGGTTTGGACTTCTCGCTGTGCAGGTTAAAACCATAACCCGTCTCAGACCGAATGAGGCAACAGAGTCTAGGCAGAAGCTCAGATGGATCTCTGTTTGATGAGTCTGAAGAAGGCTGAACCTCCTGAGATATAAGAAATAAACACACTTAAAGCCAATGTTGACATTTGAAATTACCTAAACAAACACGCCTCTACCCCAATAGAATCTGGACCTTCTTTTGATAGACCCACCCCACACATTTGCAACCCAGGCAACAATGTCGTTTAGTAGTCACGCACCTTACTGCTGATTGGCTACAAGTGCGTTTTGGTAGTCGACCCAACTCCCTTTTCCAAAGCGTTTTTCAGAAAATGTGCACTCCACCTTTAACTCAAAACTAAAGCTAAATCTAGAGCTCAATAAACTCTTCACAAAGATAAATAATAGTGGTGACTGAAAAGATTTATAGACATTTGTGTTTCCTTTATCATCTGTTTCCATCTATAAGAACTGTACTATGAACAACAAATAATGACACATCAGCTATAAACTGTACTATTCATTTATGAAAAATGGCTTAAATTGAAAATAATGGCATGAAGGTTGTTTGACTGTGTATGACTATTCAGGTAAATACTGAACCAAAGGCGAATAGATACAGAGTAGATAGTGTATGTTGGATCTATAAATAACAACATGTGAAGATTTTATAATGTGTCCGTGTAAAGAGCTCAAGTACATCTCCAACAGGAACTCTACAAGAAAACATTCCCATCATGTCGCCATAGCAACCACAATGAAATGTTTTATGAATAACATAATAGATAGAATTTAATGCATTGTCTAGAGGGTATATAAATGTGTATTTGATATGCCAATAATATGATGTATATGAAAATACTGTTACTTCAGAATACATGTGATGTGACCCTGGACCACAAAACCAGTCATAAGGGTCAATTTTCTGAAAGTTGGTATGCAAGATATATTGAAATGTACAACATTTCTTCATTGAACTTCATCTTTACCTACTATCCTTATGATTTTTGGCATAGAAGAAAAAATAATCATTTTGACCTATACAATGTATTGTTGGCTATTGAAAACAGCCGATAGTCATGGCCGATATATCCAATCAATCAAAAGAGAACAGGAAATTGTATTGAATTTGAGCTCTATGTATAGAAAATGTAAAGAAACATCACTGGTTTAATGTTCAATATTAAAGGCGGAGTCCACGATGTTTGAAAAACGCGTTGGAAAAGGAGACGGGCCGACTACCAAAACACACTTATAGCCAATCAAATCAAATGCCGGGTTGCGTATGTGTGGGGCGGGTCTATCAACAGAAGGTCCAGATTCTATTGGGGTAGGGGCGTGTTTGTTTGGGTGATTTCAAATATAAACATTGGCTTTCAAACATCGTGGACTCCGCCTTTAATGGTCACTATATGAATGAATAACATTTAGAAAATGTAATATTCAGAATTTAGTTAATGCAAGCTAATATAACCAACAAACTTTCAGTATCGACAGATATATATATATATCAGTAAAATTGTAATGCGTCTCTAGTCCAGGGTCATATTTATGAATTTGGCAGACGCTTTTATCCAAATTTTACCCAGGGTCCTTTCCCTGGGATCGACCCCGCCCAACCTTTTGCGCTGCTAATGCACTACCACCAAGCTGAAGAGTAATGGAAACAAGGCTAGTGTTGCATTGTCATATAATCAATTCAAATAAATCCTGAAATTTCAAGTTATCTCATTAGCTAGGTTTTCAATATTCGCACAAAAAAAGAAAAAACAACAATTGCAAATTAGGTGCATTTCCATCCAGCTTTTTGAGTGAATGACAATGGTATTGGTAAGTAACCAACAGTAAATAAAACAATGCATGCTTAAAAAATTGAGACCGAACTGCATTTAGTCGCGATTTGGCGAGTTATACATTTACTAGCAATGCAGCTTGTAATTGCTGAACTAAATTTTCTCCAAAAAAAAATCAAATCTTTTGATCAGGGATGCTCCGATCAGGATTTTTGCAGCCGATACAGATTACAGATTTGTTATCTTCGTGAACGGCCGATACCGATTTTTTTTTTTTAAACTGATATGCAAGCTCGTTGATGGCTGTAACTGTTAATTTTTTTTCTAAATAAAGTAATATTACAGATGTTGCCTTTGTTATATAACTTGCAGTAATTGGGTCTATTATTGTTTCAATAGAGAATCAAATAAATAAGCACAACAAATATCTCTTCTGCAAAGAGAATATGTAATATTGCTTTAAAAAGGTTTATGCCTGTTAAAAGTAATGAAAATAAAACACTTCACAGTCTTTACTGTATGAATTAAATATATACGCATTTGTATAAAGTACAACAGTTATTCAGTAAAGAGCAGAGAGAGATTTTATTAAGAGATGAATTAGGATACTGCAGCAAAAGCAGCTGTGAGGAAAATGAAAGTTTAAACGGTAAAAACTTTAAAACGCATGCAAATAATAAACTTTTGGCATGAGGATGCAATTGTCCGCAAAAGATATGTGTTGTATGTGAAACGCTTCACGCTGTTGACCGGAGCGCGTCCTAATAGAAAAAACACATCTCTTTAAGGCAGAGAGAGAAATCCAAACCTGCACGTCGCACATGTTCAACGGGTTATAAAAATGCTTGCACTTCATAAAAAATGGTCTCTAATTGCAGCCGCATTCAGGATCGCTATGATGACAAAAGGCAAACAGAAAGATTGCATCACGATATCTGCAAATTTGGCGAGTACCGTTCAAGTCACTTAATGCCATTATCGGCCGATACCAATTGGCGGTCGATCGATCGGAGCATCCCTACTTTTGATGCAGGCACTAGCAAAACGGCCGTTGCTACAATGACAACGAGACCCATATATGGTAAAAAGAATATCAGCTGGTACAGCTGGACGACCAGTCACGTGGGTTTAATGTTTGCTACGTCAGAATTTATTCGGTAAATGCGTTTTCATCTCCCATTATTTACTTTTACTCTTTTTCGCATTAGTCAAAAACCCCCTCAAGTGAGTGTAAACACTTTTTTGCGTATTAAAGGATTTTTATTTGAAATTCACCATTTCCATAATTTGTTTCTGATGTGATACTTAAAGGAATATTCAATTTTCTTAAAAGAAAAATCCAGATAATTACTCACCACCATGACATCCAAAATGTTGATGTTTTTCTTTGTTCAGTCCAGAAGAAATTAAGTTTTTTGAGGAAAACATTGCAGGATTTTTCTCATTTTAATGGACTTTAATAGAGCCCAACATTTAATACTTAACACTTAACAGTTTTTTTCAATGAAGTTTCAAAGGACTATAAACAATCCCAAACGAGGCATAAGGGTCTTATCTAGCGAAACGATTGTCATTTTTGACAAGAAAAATAAAAAATATATACTTTTAAACCACAACTTTTCGTCTAGGTCCGGTCCAGCGCGACCTAACGTAAATGCGTAGTGACGTAGGGAGGTCACGTGTTACATATATAAAACGCACATTTGCGGACCATTTTAAACAATAAACTGCCACAAAGACATTAATTAGTATCAGTTGACATACAACAATCTAGGAACGGTCCTCTTTCAAGACGCTTGTAAACACTGGGGCGGAGTTTCGCGTTCGTCCTCTGTGACCTCTTGACGTCATTACGTATTGCGGTGACGTAGTGGGGTCAGCTGGCGCATCACGACCGGATCTACATGACAATAAGTTGTGCTTAAAAAGTGTATATTTGTTATTTTATTGTCAAAAATGACAATCGTTTTGCTAGATAAGACCCTTATGCCTCGTTTGGGATTGTTTATAGTCCTTTGAAACTCCGTTGAAAAAAACTGTTAAGTGTTGAGTTAAGTATTAAATGTTGGGCTCTATTAAAGTCCATTAAAATTAGAAAAATTCTGCAATGTTTTCCTCAAAAAACATTATTTCTTCTCGACTGAACAAAGAAAGACATCAACATTTTGGATGACATGGTGGTGAGTAAATTATCTGGATTTTTCTTTTAAGAAAATGGACTAATCCTTTAACAATGCACATAAAATCAGTGTGATCGAAACCCAGCTTCTGTAATACTCAAAACCAAAGTTTTAAGAGCTTGCTAGATCAGTTTCAGAGAAACGATCGAGGTTCTCACTCTCTGTGTAGTTTGTAGTTAAACCTGTTGGCTGTTATGAGAGGAATGTGATTGACAGCGAGAAAGACGATCTCATTGACAGACAGTAAATTCAAAACAAAGAGTGAACAGAGGTACTGTACTGTACAGTATTTCACCGTCCCACATCTGTCCCACCTACAGTACTCAACCCATCTGACCGCTGACAGAGGAACCGCTGTTAATGAACAACCACAGAGGAGTTTTGGGAAAGTGAAGGTTTCAGTTCTTGTGGGTGGAACAAGCATTTCTCTTGTGTTTCGACTGTGAGATTCAATGCCACAAATACATCTCTCGACCGAACCATCAGGTTTAATATTTTCCCTGTGGTGATCTCTGGCATTACGCCCTCTTCCTGTTACTCCCGCGTCCTGATGTGTCTGTTCCGGCTGAAACGCAGAGATGTGTGGGATAACTATGGGAAAACACTCGGGGAGAACAGCAGATGCGAAGAATTCCGAAAACTTCCTGTCACAACAAGGCATGTGTGTGCGCATGTGTGTGTGTTTCAAAGCACGGGCTTGTAAAATGATACAGACGCTTCTGAATTATTGACACAAGGACCTCTGGGATTTCTCACCCGTGACTATCATTAACCCTCATGCAGCTGGACATCACTGCTAATGTGTGCAAACCACACAACATGTTAAACCTGAAGCAACAGCAGGTCATCGAATGTCTGAATTAACTTTCAAAGCATAGAAAACTCTTAAAAATGTGTAAACATTGAGCGTTTGATTCCCACATACTGACATGTTTGTTTACCCAATATTTTTGTGCTTCTGTTTAAGTGCATTGAAATATAAAAAATCGCCAACTCTACTCTTTCGGCATTTCAGCTTATCACGTTTCATAAAAGCTTTTAGAGGCGGTGGCCACCTACGTAAAAAGCGAGGGAACTTAGTAGTCCTCAGATCAGATCTAGTGCGTCTGTCTGTAAAAAACAACATTATTAAAGCTGACAACATCTTTCTGTACAGTATTTCCTCTCACGTTTTTAATCTGTTTGTGCATATTGATGACGGCACGCGGCCCCACACCCCTGTTATCAGTCCAGCGCAGACATGCACCACACGACTGCGCAGCCTGCAGCCGTTGACCCCGCGAGAGACCCAGACGACAGAGGGGCCGCAAATGTCACCGATGTCTCACGGGTGTTTCAACCCCCCCCAGCAGGAAACACAGGAGGGGATCACGCAGGACGTATGGAGATCACAGCAGGGTGGAGAATCGAAACCTATACAATATAATTAAGTTTTCCACATTTATCTGTATATTGTGCTAGGAGAGTTTTTGTTGAACGGAACCTGACCAATAACATCTGTCCTGCAAAAATGTATGCCATGAAGATCCATCCACCCTTTGCATGATGATGCATTGCTTGACTTTAACCTCATTCACAACTAATCCATTTCCAGACCACATACCATCCACGCTCTGTGGTTTTGTGTTACACCACCCCCCTCGTAGCTGCGTGACCCCTCGCTAACATGTTGAATCAATTACACCGAATTCCCGACCGCTTGCGACACGACTACCTCCCTCCAAAACACGTTTAGTGAGTGTAAGAGACCAAAAGAGAGGCGTTCTTACTTATAATTAGAATTTAATAGATATATGGCTCAAATATGCGTCACATAATATTGGTCCACAACCACATGGCCACCTTTCAGTCGAAATTAAGTTACATGTAAATGCCCAAATTAAATCTGAGCTCTTATTATATTAGAAGAGCACACATTGTTGTTTTTTACCAATATACATCACAAATCACTTGCTCATTCTTTTTTCATTTGACAATGATATTAGAGATATTGTGAACCTGATGAAACTAGCGCAATTCTTTGAAAACGATAAAGTTTAACTTGCAGACAATTTTGATGTCTGTGATACTGATTTATTGTCCATGTTACCAAAACCAGACCTTCATGTGTTTTGACTCGTATATACATGTATATAAATCAACATCTAGCATTTATTTGTTATAATCACAACATTGTGTAACTCATATTATTGCTTAAAGGGTGGGAGGGGGTCTAAACCTATTTCATGCATTCTGACACAGTTTAAGAGTTGGATTCCTTATGATAAACATACTTGGAAGTATGATGGAGTATTTTTGTGCCGAATGCATTTTGCCAAGTTTTTTTCGAACATGAAAGATTCATACGTAACGATCTTTTTTCTTTTATGGGCAATTTTAGTGCAGGAAGTATAGTGGAAGTCCTTATAGACGGTTTCATCGGACCGAACTTTACTTCCGGTTTCGTTTTTTTTTTAATGGTCTGACTAGTTACTAAATTGTTCTCTTGAACAAATGCCTCGTCGAAAATAACAAATGTTTTGGTTTCTAGGGTAATCTATGTGTTGTTGTTTTTTTGCTTGTTATATAAATAAACTACGTTTAAAGAACTTTGTGTAAGCAATAAGGTACGAGAGGCTGTGCTCTATCGTGAATAAGTAACGGCTGAAAGGCGTTGTTAGGCACGTCGCAAAGCGGAGTGCCTGCAACCCCTTCAGTCGTTCCTTATTCACGATACAGCACTTGCCTGGAGTACCTTATTGCTTTTATAAAACGGTTACCACACAATATTAAAGTAAAAAAATATTAGTGCAACTTTCATGAAGTTAAATCAATAAAAGCATTCCTTCCGCTAGAAAAAATAGTCCCTGACTGCGAACAACAACATGAAAGCTCAAATAAAAACAACAAACTGTTCTCAGACTTTGTCTCATATGTTTATGTGTTGCTAAGGGTGCAGTAATATTAAATAGAACCGTTGGGTGAAGCGGTCATAGCAGTGTTTTATCGTGAATAAAGCACACCTATTGACCAATCAGAATCAAGGATTGGAACTAACCGTTTTATAATGTTATTTATTCTTAGCGGAGTTTACCGGAAGTTACGTGCAGACAGCGACAGCCGCTTGTTTATGTTGTTACTGCTGAAACGGTCTATATGGGCACTTTAACCGGAATAGCACATGCATGCACAGACCAACCAATAGCTGACACAAGATTAACTTTTCCTGAGAAGTGTGTTGTTTGAGAGAAAATTTTAAGGCGCAAAAATTATGAGTCGCAGGCGGTAAGTAAAACTGCATCAAATGTCTGTTTTGTTGGCAATCGACGCGCAAGTGCATATTATTTAAACAACACAAACATGTAGTGAATCATAAGTTAACCAGAGATTGTGGGATAATGTTTTGTGTGTGTTTCTTGCTCGTAACTTGCTCTGCCCGTGGTACGTCTCGGGGGTCGGGTTTAATCGGAAAAAATCTGTACAACTGAGCTGTCTAACAAAGTCGAATAAAACTAAAGACTCTTTGGATATATAAAGGATGTAATGCTTCTTTACAGGTACTCAAGATTAACATGAGATAAGCAAAAACAGCGTGTGTTATGTGAGCTTTAAACAACTTAATACATCATGGGTCTTCAACAGGGCGTCCGGGGACCTTTGTGGGTATGTGGTGGTATTACTGGGGGACATCTTAATATAGTTTTTTGGGGGGAAATGCAATTAGGCATCAAATAAAAATGGATAAAAAATGCAAAAAGCATTATTATTATTATATAAAAAAATGTAAACCTAAAAATGAATAGCATAATGTTCCCACGGTAAAATATATTCAGTTGAATTAAAATGTTATGTATAGGGCTGGGTATTGGCAAGGGCCTCACGATACAACGATACAATACGTATCACGATACATAGGTCATGATACAATGTATCACGATACAATACAATACATTGCAATACTTTTTCTTTTTTATCAAAAAAAAAAATGAAGCATGATACATTTCTTAATAATCATTTATATAAATATATATGTTTTGTAGAAGGTGTTATTGGTAACAAGACAAGTAGATTAGGGGTCGTGATGTCACAGTTTAGGTTTACATTACATTTATGCATTCGTCACTTTTATCCAAAGCGACTTAGGTATGTATTTGATCAGTATGTGTGTTTACTGAGTTCGAACCCATGACATAGACGTTGCTAATGCAATACTTTGCTAAGTGAGCTACAGGGACACAGCTGCAACCTTGTTGCACAATCAGGGCTCATGTTAACAAACTAGAGCTCACGTACAATTTGGTTAAATCTCACATTGCGTGTGTCAATACATCAAATATCCCTAAAATACTAAACTCGGCTGTTTCATCAGGACCATTCGCCGACACAATTCAACCTACACGGTGTGACCTTCATTGTTACATCACATCAATGCTTTGTGCACTAAATCTCATCACAGAAAGTGTCTGTAATCTCACTCTCATCCGGCCTCACTACAGTTGTATTAGGGTCAGTTATGAAACCTTAAGTAACATATGACTCCTATCTAGGGACCTTTCAGAGTGTCATTTAAAGCTCAGCACACCGGGGGTTTACTCAGGAATCCTGTCGGAAAACAATCATTATTTTTGCAATGTTGTTTGCCGTGGTTAGTGGTGTGGAAATTTCACACAACCAGAAAATCACAGTTCGCTACTAAACGTTTCCTTGCGGCAACCACCACGTCTGAAAGCTCGAGCGATGTGTTGGACCGCCCGCCATGAGTAACACATTCATTATCATCCTCTGGTTAATGTTCTTGAAGCAGATGATCAGAGATCACTGCTCTGGTTCTTAATAACACAAACAAGTCATGCTGATGGCTGTCAGCACGCACACTACAGATAAAGTACAGAGAGAAGAAGCTACATAAGACCCTTTAATGGAAACTTCGCTCCCTCCCCCTTCGGTCGAGCTGCCGGACCCCCGTCTGAACCCCTCGTGTTGAAGAATGTTCTTCAGAGCTGAACATCTGGACTCCACACAGATGCCCTTCGTCTCACAGAGGGGAAAATAACAAGAGCTTGTGACTTAGAGAAAGAATCTGTGTATGAACCGAGCTACAGGACGACGCTCCCCACAACGCAACCATAACAAATGTTTAAAACATTATAGTGTGTATGCAAACCAAAACAAACACTAAAGATGCCCTTAAAAATATTTTATGTGACCCAGTCTGTAAAAACCCAGCTTGTAATTTATTGTTTAATGTGTTTCTGATTTGTCGTTACCGGAAGCTAGTTAGTTTGTAAAGTTTTAAATAAAATCACAGCAGTTGCCCTCAAAAGGCTTTTTATTAACCCCCTGAAGCCATGTGGTGAATTGTCCCTTTAAGATATAGGTGCAGTTTTCTGGACAGAGTTTAGATTAATCTACGACTAGGCCTTAGTTATATTAGGACATTAAAGTAGTTTTTACCAACAAACCTGCAAAAAACATTACAGATGTGCATCTTGGCACTAATATATGTAAAGATATGTCAGTACAAGGTGAAAGGAATAGTTCGGCCAAAAATGATATTAAACCCATGATTTAGTCACCCTGAAGCCGTCCGAGATGCATATGTCCATCATTTCTCAGACGAGCACATTTTTTAGTTATTTTAGAAAATGTTTTAGATCTTTCAGTTAATCAAATGTAAAGTTACAGGGTCCACGTCCTTCAAGTCCAAAAAATGTGCATCCATCCTTCACAAAATAAATCCCAACGGCTCCAGCAAACAAAGGCCTTCTGAGGGTAATCCGCACCGTTTTGTTGTAGAAATATCCATATTTAAAACTTTACAAACGAAAATAACTAGCTTCCGATAACGCCGCCATCTTAGTCGCGTTCGCATTCAAAATGAGAGCGTACGCAGTTTATGGAGGGTTTTGTGCTGCTGCTCTGCGCCCTGCCCTCCGAAATTGTCATACGTCACTAAGAAAAGTGCGTACACTATGCTGATACTCTCTCCTCAATACAGAGGAGTCTAAAGGGGGTCGCACACAAGACACACAGCTCAGCGCCGTTCTAAAAAACTCAAACACATTGCTTTCTATGAGTATACGCACACCGTGCAGACAGGTGGCGCCTGTCCGCGCCGGCCAGCTACTACTCAGGAAGTTGCTCAAATCCCTGTCGCGCCACTCACATAGTTTAACATTAAATAACATCATATTTGTCCCAAATCATTAACGATTAATATTGGCTGCTAACATATATTTTGCATTTTGAAGTAGACGCTATCTGACGAAGCTCTCGCTATTTAATGTGCACTTCCGGTTTACGATACCTACGAGTTGTCCTAGACCCGACTCGACGCCAGTGTGTGGCGCCCTTAAGATGGCAGCGCTACTGGAAGGTAGTTATTTTGTTTATAAAGTTTTAAATATGGATATTTCTACAACAACACTGCACAGATTACCCTCAGAAGCCTTTTGTTCATCATCCTGGAGTCGATTTCTTTCGGGAAGGATAAATGCACATTTTTTAGACTTGAAGGAGCTGGACCCCGTAACTTTACTGTTTAGCAGCTGGAAGATATAAGACATTTTCTAAAATAACTGAAAATGTGTTTGTCTGAAAAATGATGGACATATGAAGCTCAGACGGCTTTGAGGTGAGTAAATCATGGGTTTAATATCCTTTTTGGCCGAACTATCCCTTTAAGGTAGTTCAAACATGCATTCGAGTCTGGGACTAGGATAAACCCTGTTCGCGAAACCACCCCATATTGTGCAGCTCTATATTATATGCACTGATGAATTATAAAAATTCATGAAATATAATAATACCAAGAGTATTTTTGGAGAAAATTAAGAGTTAAATGTAATGTTTAATGACTTTAATATCAGCACCACCTTAAATCATCTCCACATTATTGAGTAACTGTTAAATTCAAAGATCCAGGTCAGTATCAGCAACGGACCGCCTGGGAGAGTCATTACAGCACATTTATATGAGACAAACAAGTTCAAATGGCTGAACGCAGACAACTGGGATGAGTTAAACCACTGAACAGAAACTAAAACAGAACAGAGGTGCAACGAAACCAACAAAAACAACTTTCTCCTTCAAATTTTTCACCAGAAAATACACACCACGTTTTCAGTATCTATAGAAATAAGGAGAAATTGCCTTATATCAGCCAAAGATGCTCTTAATGTCCTTTCAAAGCCCATGAATGAACTAAACACACCCAGTGATGTTCAAGCATGCAGACGGGATGCGTCACCTGCGCAGACGCACAAACAACGCTGTCATATGAACCTCCGCCTGCATGTCTGAGTTCAGACGTACAAGATGACTGAAGTTTTCCCATGCTACTTGGGTTTCGACACACCAGACCTGTCAGTACTGTTCTGTATGTGGCACTTTCTCTCCTTAAAATATAGCATCTTTATTATTTCTAGCGATAGGACAATATATTGCTGAGGCCGATATATCGGCCAGTATTTTTTTATTATTATTAGGGATCAACCGATATGGATTTTTTTGTGCCAATACCGATTTTTGATTCATTAGCCTTAGCCGATAAACGATACAGGCTGTCAATTTTCTTGAGCCGATATATCGGTCTATCACTAATTATTATCGGCATCAGATGATAAATCTGTCAGTCGGCCAGTAAATTCATCTATTACTTAAATTTGATGTTTGTAATAAAAAAGACACTCGCTGTCACTCAATGTAAAGCCAAAGTCTGACAGACAGTAAAATTACCAATCATTATTCACTTTTTAACATGACGTTATGTCACACACGACACCACACTAGTTTAACACACTTATTCAAACAGTAAGTTACCATAAGATGTCAGATCCACATTAATTATGTCTTGTAAATATGTTTTAAAGGATTAGTCAATTTTCTTTAAAAAAATCCAGATAATCTACTCACCACCATGTCATCCAAAATGTTGATGTCTTTCTTTGTTCAGTCGAAAAGAAATTGTTTTTTGGAAAACATTACAGGATTTTTCTAATTTTAATGGACTTTAATGGACCCCAACACTTAACAGTTTTAATGCAGTTTAAAATTGCAGTTTCAAAGGACTCTAAACTATCCCAAACAGGCATAAGGATCTTATCTAGTGAAACGATTGTCATTTATTGGCACAAAGACATTAAGAAAAAAAGCACTTTTAAACTAGTCATCTTCCTCCAGTCGTGTGACGTGCCAGCGCGACCTTACGTAATACGTCAAGAGGTCACGGATGAAGTATGGGAAACTCCGCCCCAGTGTTTACAAGTGTGAAGAAAGAGGACCGTTCCGACGTTGTTGTATGTCGAATGAGACTAATTAATGTCTTTGTGTCAGTTTAAGGTTTAAAAATGGTCCATAAATGTGTAACAATATATGTATGTATATATGTATGTAAATATATGTAACACATGACCTTTCGATGTCATTACGCAATTATGTGAGGTCGCGCTGGCGCGCCACAAGACCGGAGGAAGAAGAGAAGTTGTGGTTTAAAAACGCATATTTTATATTTTTCTTGCCAAAAATGACAATCGTTTCGCTAGATAAGACCCTTATGCCTTGTTTGGGATCCTTTAGAGTCCTTTGAAACTGCAATTTTAAACTGCATTAAAACTGTTAAGTGTTGGGGTCCATTAAAATGAGAAAAATCCTAGAATGTTTTCCTCAAAAAACATATTTTTTTCTCGACTCAACAAAGAAAGACATCAACATATTGGGTTTTTTTTTTTTAAAGAAAATTGACTAATCCTTGAAGTACTTTAAAAGGGTATATTTATAAATGTTATGCGTAACTAATTTAACCAATTTTTTGTTTGTCTCTTATTTACTGTGATAACATTTGTTAAAGAAATTTCTTAAAGAGTATTTCTGAAAAACGCTTTTGGAAAGTGGCTACGACACACTTGTAGCCAATCAGCAGTAAGGGGCGTGTCTACTAACCGACATCGTTGCCTGGGTTGCGTATGTGTGGGGCGGGTCTATCAATAGAAGGTCCAGATTCTATTGGGGTAGGGGCGTGTTTGTTTAGGTGATTTCAAATATCAACACTGGCTTTCAAACATTGTGCACTACGCCTTTAATATCGGTATCGGACATAAAAAATCCATATCGTTCGACCTCTAAATATTTCTTTAAAAATTAGTCGGTGAAAGGCACTTAAACTGCAGAAAATGTTGACTGTCAAATTTTTATGTTTGTAGATAAACTTCCATTTAACATAAATGAAAGAAAAATGATGTATACATTACACGGTTGAATAGTCAAGCTTGATGAACGCTGTCGAAAATACAATTGAGAAATGTGCACATTTGACTCTCCACCATCTGTTCTCCAGAGTTCATCTTGAACATTTCACATAAGTTACTGTCTTTTACAGTCAAACATTCATTTCGTATCGTAATTGTTTAGAAAGACAGACAGTGTTTGGTTTCGGTAATGCCATTGCACTTTAAGAATGTTTGAGAAACGAGACAAAGATGTATGAGCCGGACACGTCAGGATTCATTTCTCCATCTGCTGTAATGAAAACATCACAAGATTGTGTGCAAGTGGGTCAGTAACTCGTTTAGATCTGACCCAAATGTCTGTCAACATCTTAGCGGCCAATTTTCTAAACCAGTCTTGTTTAATGGTCTGAACGCTGTTACCAACAAAACCTAAAACAGACCCACGTGATCATGATTGATATTATTGCACATATGGTGCTAATATGGATAAACAATTAATAGAGATACATTAAAGGAAAGACCCAGATCATATTTAAATTCCTATATAGTATAATAACCCACAATACCCAAGCATAATGGAAGCCAACATCACTTACAAGATACACATATTGAATGTGTTCAGCGCTTATCATAAACAGCTGTTTACGGGTAGTAGAATACATTTTCATCTTTGTTGCGAGTCTGAACACTGTTCACAAATCAAAGTCAGACCATCCCAGCGTCCTAAACTGCTTGTTCAGTTCTCTAAAATGCCGTTTTATGAACATTGCATAGATTCTTATTGTGAAACCGGATCCACAGCTTCAAAAGATTGTGTATTACATATGAACAACAGCTGGAGTGAGAGCTGCTCTGGAAAAACTTTTACAAAGCAATATGGAACAAGTGTACAGTGGGTCAAAAGCTGGATCAGTTTTCACAAATTTTATGAAACTTATTGAGCTCTTTAAAGGAAAAATGGAAAAAATGGAAAGGGTTTTAGGAGTCCAGATGTTCCAAACTTGCAGATGCTGAAATGTACAATGTGAAAAATAACTTTTAAAGTGCCAGATTATTGTTCTTGTAATGTCTTGAAGTCAGCAGTTAAATGCCATTATCTTTAAAAACACACAAAATGTCCCTAACAAAAAATGTGACATTTTCAAAATGGATTTAAGAGGAGGCGTAACAAAGGCAAAGTGTCAAAAAAGCAGTTGAAGGTGGGGTGCATGATCTCTGAAAGCCAAACTTGATATTTGAAATCACCTAAACAAACACGCCCCTACACCAATAGAATCTGGACCCTTTTTTAATAGACCCCCCCCCACACACAGGCAACCCAGGCAACGATGTCGGTAAGTAGACATGCCCAATATTGCTAATTGGCTACAAGGGCGTTGTGGTACTCGGCCCGACTCCCTTTTCCAAAGTGTTTTTTAAAAATCATGCACCCCGCCTTTAAGCACGTAACCAAGTATTTCTGGGCCGAACTCACTCCTACAAGTTTCGTAAAGTTTTTTTCGAAAATGGTTAACTGTTACGTATCATGGACCCCTTATTCCTTTTATGGGCACTTCCCCCAGAAAAGCAGACCCACACGTCAATCACAGTAAGAGCGAAAACGCTCATACGGACTACCGGCATCCGGGAACTTGATTGTAAATTTCGTCACCGCCCCTTTTTGGGGGAAAACAAACTAGACTTCTCATAGACTTCCATATAAAATAGCGGAACAAAGCAACATTCGTACACAGCCGGCAGCCTAGTTAGGTATTTGCGAATGGGTAAATGTTTGTTACATGCATTTTGGAGACAACTGCTTTACAAACAAGGCCTAGTTCGATGTCGGATTTGCCACTCGTTTCAAATGAATGATGGAGCGGTCCCAACGTTAAAAGGCCCTGTGCAGGAATCGGAACCACAGGCGATTAGTAAATCAAAATTTAATTTCAACTGCTTTGTTTGCAATTGCTCCATAAGTGCATATTATGTAAACAACATGAACATATAGCTGTACTCTGAACTCTTTATCTCCTCCTACCTAAGCTTCCAAGAGTTTGGCCATTTTCGGACAAAAAAAAACGGAAAGGCTGTTCTGTCTTTTATAAATCTGACAACACGAAAGACTCTATGGACATATAAAGGATGAAAATTGTGTGGTCTGGATTTTCACCCCATGTATAGAAGTGACACCAGTAGAGATGCACCGAATGTTTGGCTCTCAAAACTATTCAATCAGACACTTTAAAATGAATTCACAGTGCCGACATGTTTGCTGCATTTATAAACTGTGCACGACTCTCATTCTACACAGGTTCCTACATAAATAATTCCTAAAGAATTTATTCCTAAAGAAACAAAACATTTGACTGTAGCTTTAAAGGTTATTATTTACAAGAATGCACCAAAAACAAGTCAGTGACAGCCAGTTGCACCTTAAAAGGTAGTTTTGTGCCTTGTTTCTAAAAGTGTATTTAATCATCAAAAATGTTATTGATCGGATAAATTTATTTAGTTTTTTACCTATTTGGCTAAAAATATTTTGCCATGTTCGGCCAAACAGTTCCAGTTACCGAACATTCAGTGCATCCCTAGATAGCAGTTTGTAAAGTCTTACTATGTGTCTGTAGTAAGTTTTGTGTTTTAAGCCCCTTCACAGGACCCCTTACTTTATAGCTCAAAACTCCTATATCACCTCAACATGCTCATTACTCCAGCACCGGATCTGAGGAATGAACCCTGGTTCCTGTGTGAGCGGGCCATTCAATTGATTTCTTAAGTGCTCCTCTGGTGGCAATGATATTAACTGTCCTGTAAAATACTGCCAACAGATACATCTGGGGGATTTTAACCCTACAGTCAATGCATTGCAAAACTTAAGGGTTGTAGAGTATATAATCACAAACAGAAGCTTCATTTTAATTTAAAGCGACATTTCGTGAGACTTTTTTAAGATGTAAAATAAGTCTTTGGTGTTCCAGAGTACGTATGTGAAGTTTTAGCTCAAAATACCATATGGATAATTTATTATAGCATGTTAAAATTGCCACTTTATAGGTATGAGCAAAATGTGCTTTAGGGCCAGGGTTTCCTGCAGCACTTTGCAGTTCGGGTGGCCCGCCTAAGCTAGAATACCCTACCGCCATAATTAGGTCGTTCCAAAAAAAAATTGCTGCACCAAAGGGCGTCAAGTGCATCTCGGAAAATAGGGCGGACGCATACGCGTGACGCATACGTCCCACCCCTTTGATTGCCACGCTCCCTGGATACAGGGAAACCCTGAGGGCCCCTTAAAATACAAATGAGCGGATGAAATGCAAATGCGCTGATGAAATGCAAACACTGATCACCATAATGGTGGTTTGTTGAAATCGAAACTCATTTGTGCTGTCAATTATTTTATCTGTCTCCCATTTAAAGTAAATAGGTTTTTACTTTTAATACATTTTCAGAATTATTACTTTTATACAAATGCATTTTTTAAGCGAAATAATCCAAACAACAAAGCATTTTAGATGCCAAGAATCCAAGCCTTAATCATTGATACAACAAAGTATTAATAGACAAAGTGAGAATGTGGTCTCCACAACAGGTTCAAAAATACAAAAAGGTACAAAAGCTTTCACTGCAGACAATGGCTTGTGAAAAGGTCCTAATATGTACTATTGAGGTACAGATATGCACCCTTTTGTTACAAGTGTGTACTTTTTGAAAGAGTACAGTACTGCCACAGTGACAGCTTTTGTACATTGTGTACAATGAGACTTAATATCACAACAACAGACTCTCAGCTTCTCTGTGAATCAAAACTGTAAATTATAAGAATCACAAAGCCAAAATGTTTAGCAGGAGGACTCTTTGGAAACCCCAACATATCCAAGACCAACACACAGAGACGCATAATTTGTTTTAGAGCCACAAAACCCCAAACCCAGCGCAATGGTCTGTTGGGAATATGGTTTAATGAATCATCACTTTCTTTAGTTTATACATCCAGGCTAGTTGACATCTGGTCGGGAATCATGAATGAAACGCATCTCATGGGAATCATCATCATTCATAATGAACCTGTATCAGTCACCATGTGGTCATTTTACAGGAAATGCTCGATTCTCTGTGATAAATATTTTCATATTCCAGAATATTTGTTTCCATACGAACAATAAACAAATAGAAGAGTGGTTTCGTGAATATCAGGAACGTGGCTTGGCCAAACACCAAATCCCAAAATTACTGACCCAAAATAGAAATTTTGGAAAATACAAAATCAAGTATATTTTGACATCTTGTGAAAAACAAGAAGCTTCAAGAGCCGCTTGTTATGTCTCTGTTACAAAAATAAGTTTCAGCCGCTGTGCAAAAAAAAATTGTAGCTGGCCGCAGGAAACGACTAATCTACTTTAAAAGTGTTTGTGTCTCTTGACATGAACTGTTATGTTTTTATTTACTTTCATTTTTTTAAATATTCCAAGTCCCCTTATATGGAATTTGCGGCCCTGTTTCTACAGGTGCCCCAAACTGCTCTACAGAGCGCGGTTCATCCCTACATTGTCTCAGACATGTTTGTCCTGTGGTGGCTACCGTAGCTTCTCTATGCATTTCAAAAAGAAGGGGGAGTTGTGTGGACTGAGCCGTTGGTCGCAATTCAGAATTTCACCACTAAAATCTACACACAGCACCTTTAAGACCCACCAGATGCATCTGGCATATGTTTGCTGAACGTATGCTTAAACAGTGAACAGGAGTCCACTAGCATTCATTTACTCACATTTTAGAAATAGCAGAGTGAACCTTAAAGGGACACTCCACTTTTTTGAAAATAGGCAAACTTTCGAGCTCCCCTAGAGTTAAACAGTTGATTTTTACTATTTTGGAATCCATTCAGCCGATCTCTGGGTGTGGCGGTACCACTTTTAGCATAGCTTAGCATAATTCATTAAATCTGATTAGACCGTTAGCATCGCGCTAAAAATGGCTGCAGCAGGTGCAATGATATTACGCAGTGCCTAAAAATAGTCCACAGCTGTTGAAAGTTACCAAGGGGACTATTTCAGGTGCTGCGTTATATCATTGCGCCAGCTGCACCAATGTTACGGCAGCAAAGTCCTTGATTATTACGCCGGAATGAGAGTATAGTTCCTAGCAATAGTGCCCTAGAAAATTTTTAATTTTCCGTCGGTCTAATACACGATGTGACTACAGAAGAGTCCAGATTTAAATAGGAAAAATAACTCTCTGTTCATTTTTTAGCATAATGCTAATGGTCTAATCAGATTCAATGGATTATGCTAAACTATGCTAAAAGTTGTACCGCCAGACCCGAAATCGGCTGAATGGATTCCAAAACGGTAAAACTCAATTGTTTAACTTTAGGGAGCTGCATGAGCATATTTTCAAAAAAAGTGGAATGTCTCTTTAACATTAATGTGTCAAGCTTTATAATCAATTCTTGCTTCAGGTCATTCCTACACCCATGCATATAATGAAAATACAAAAAATAAAGGTGCTTCACGATGGCGTAGAAGAACCAATTTTGGCTAAATGGCTCCATAAAAAACCTTAACATCCGCAGAACCTTTCTGTTTAACAAAAGGTTCTTTCTGGTGATAAATGTTTCTTCAAATTATTAAAAGGAATGAAAAAAATGGTTCCTCTGGACTGAAAGGTTCTTTGAGGAACCAAAAATGGTTCTTCTATGGCATTACATATCTTTATCCTAAGTGAAAGGAAAAGCGTGAACACTATCAGAAAAAGTGGTAAAATCAGACGTACATATTGGTACCAGATGGTGCATATATTAGTACCTCATCGTAGTATCTCAAAAGGTACACTGGTACCTAATGTTAAAGATTTGGACCTTTATAAAGGGTATTGCCCTAGTGACAGCTGGGGTACATATTTTGACCATTTTCTCTAACCGTGTATGTGATTGGTGCAATTGTATGTTTTTAAAGAGGCTGTGAATTTGTCCTTAATGAAAAACAACTGACTTAAATCATCAGCACATTTGTAAAGAACTTCAAGAATTGAAACGGTTGTGTCAGATAACATGTGTGCTGTTAAGAGCCTCTATTACACAGTGTATACTTTGGTGATTGACTGTAGTGTTTGTCTGCTATAGTTTATTCTGTCTTGGCATTTCATCACGTTCTGTTTCACATTTTCTTATTTTTTGGACAGGTGAAGCCAAAATAGGTTTTTTAAACGTGAACAGTGTAACCAGCTACAGAAGCGCATTTGTTTTCCGTTCTACACCCTCCTCTTCCAAAATTCCTCTTTGTGTTCGGATGCACTGCCAAAAGTTAAAACAATCCCATGAGTTTAAATCTGTGAGTGACGCCAAAACTTTAACAACATTTGAGCTCTGCAGTGCTCTGCTTTTCTTTTCTCTGCTTTGAAAGTAGGAGTGCAACAATTTACCACTACTGATCATAACCACAATATTAAAAACCATGATTAGCCATACAGTGTTACTACTACGCATCTCATACCCGTCAACACTCATGTTTTTTCTGAGAGTCTCTCATATTTCACACTTATCTCCCCTTCCCGTTTTGTTATTTCTCCCAGAAAACTCCCGTAACAGCCCTACCTCGTTGTATGGATAATTACATAAATATATTATTCCAAGGTTGTCCGGTTGTCAGAGTATTTTTGACAGCCTGATCTCACAAAATACGTGAAATATTCCCGCGTTATTTTGCTCAGTTTTTCGTGGCATTGTCACGTATTTCCACCATTTTATGTGCCCATGCCACACATTTCTTTTCCGTGTCAGTTTCACGTATTGGTTACTCAACTGTTTTTCCTATTTTCTAACCCCAAACCGAAGCGACAATTGTTTAAAAATAGGAAAAACAGTTGAGTTACCAATGCGTGAAACTGACATGGAAAAGAAATGCATGGCATGGGAACGTAAAATGGTGGAAATACGTGACAATGCCACGAAAAACTGAGCAAAAAAAATGCGTGAGATCAGGTTGATTTTTGACCTCAACCTGGCAACCTACAACTCGGTATATAGTCAAATGTTTCTGTACTGTGAATCACTCATGAATCTTATATTAGTTCAATGATTTCTGTTTAGGTCCACCAAATATAAATTGTTATAGGAAATAGTTAGCTTTTTTAAGATAAGGCACACTTTTTTATCTTAATAAAAATAAATTTTTCATACCCATATTGTATGAGAACTACAACTTGCTTAAAAATGTGCATATAATTTTGCATATTTTTCAAAAGATTAAAGCATCTTTTGACATTTTTATTTTATTTAAATAGAATAACATCCACACTGTCATATAACTGTTGAGGGTAAAATAACATTTGTAAACTTACTGACTGTATTGGAAAAATAAGCAAAAATGGCATGTGTGTAATAATTTGGAACGTGGTGTAGTAGTGAATATACAGTAGGGGTGCGCGGGGCAAAAACTAACGCGGGGTTAGTTGTAACAAGGACTGTTTACATTGTTGCACAAGGTTGAGCATTTTGTACTTACGGTATTTTTTTCACGCTGCCAAAAGACGATCTCTCGCAAATTATTGGAAATGTATAATGTTTTTCCAGAGAGTTATTGATGAATGAGTGTTTTGGTGGCATGCAAGTACATTTTTCATCATGTGTTTTTTTTTTCTGTTTCTAAGTTGGGTGTGTAAGATACCAAATCCAATACTATGTCGTCATTAAAGCGTAACTAAACCCCTGGTCAGAGCCTGACTCCACCCACTGGCAATATTTGAAAAATGCAAGAAAAGTGGGCAGATCCCAACGGAGATAGAGGGGACGAACTTAAGTGTGTAGTGAGATCGTAACAAGGGCGTGGTGAGCTTGAATCTGCTTACGTCACGAGTTACTTTTTAGACCCAGCATCCAATAGGAAAATTCAACTGCAGTGGCCAACGTTCAACCTGAAGAGGGCAGCACTCAGACGTTTTTACACCATATATTGTAGTATTGAAACACTTTATATACAAATGTCAAAAAACTTACTAAAATCAATGAACAGCGCTAATAAAGCATCATTCTTACAGATCTTTAACTAAAAAAAGTTGGTTTAGGGTTTAGTTACTCTTTAAAGGCACACCAGGCAAGTCTGAGTATTATTTCTCTACTAGCTCCCCCTAGTGTCTGGGAGTAAATGCTTTCTATATATGAGACTTTACGAGACTGAAGGACACCGGGTCGGATACAGCGAACTTGCAAGTGGGGTATTCTTCCTACAGACGGTAGGGGCTGGCGAGAGGGTCTTCATTCGTCATGTAATGAGTCATTTAACCATATACCGACTTACGAAGATGATTTATTAACATTAAAATGCTGCCTTGTGTCCCTTTAATCAGTGTCTTGTTGACTAAAATTAAAACATCGTTTTGAAATATGTCTGCAGCTCTTAGCAACTTTTTTGGTGGGCTTGAAAATATTTTGACCCAGCGGGGTTAATTGTAACGCTGTGTTACAACTAACCCCTTAGCACTTACGATATCAAAACCGCTAACGTTAGCATAATTCTTGCCGTTGTTTTAAATAGGCTACACACGAATGATTGCTGGCTGCCAACATAATAAATGTGCCTGTCTTATCAAAAAACGTGTGTCAAAGTAATGTTTGTTCATAAGGTCACATCAAAGATTGAAATCATAATGAAATGAATGGCTAAAATTAGACTTTGATGCTCATTACCTCAGTATTCGATTTTGAAACTAGTATGATTATTACAAACTGGGTCACATAAAAAAGTTATAATAAGTCAATAAGTCATAATTGTGTTGCTTTTTCTCACATATTTAGACATTTGTATCCATTTATAATTGAACTATTGTTAGAAAAGGGCTGGATGAATGAATTAAGTGTGGATACCTGTCAATTATAGAAAGATATATAAACAATATCCACTTCAAGTATATAGACAAAATAGTATTGAAAATATTTGCCTGCAAACTTAATTTTTAGCAAGTGTTACAACTAACCCCCTGCCTGTTACAATTAACCCCACCTATAGGGTAAAGGGCGATTTATAGTCGTGCGTAGGCTATCCGTAGCCTGTGCGTAGCTCTGTGTAGCCTGACGCGCACCTCGCAAAATTTTTAACAGCGCGTCAGTTCTACGCGGGCCGCAAGCGCTGTGATTGGTCCACCTGAACCCCTCCCGTCAGGTAAAAAAAACTGCGTCATAGGTATTTCCGTTTGCAACGGTGAAAACTAAGAATGGCTAAGTTGAGGAGTGATTTAACTCAAACTGCAACAAAAGTCGCTGTTTATTTACTTCCATCATTGCTGGTCTTCTCAAATTATACACAACAAGTTGCTGTTTCTTCTTCGTTTGTGGCTTAACTTGCAAAGCTTCTTCTTCTTTGGCGTTCGCGCTGCTACTGTGGTTACACGCGTGGTTACTGCCTACCAGCGGCCTGCGCGCGTGTTAGCACGTAGACGCGGACGACGACGCAAAAGTATAAATGAAAACTGACGCGGAACCTACGCCATCGCGGCTACGCACGACTATAACGAGCCCTTTAGTTGTAACGTTTGCACTTCTGTCATGTTTGGTGTAATTGTCCAAGAATGTTAAGTACTAGAAACAAACTTCAAATGTTCATTTGTAGCAGAGATGTGTTGCTTGTGTAAAATATAATGAATCAAACCCAAATATTTTTTGAATGATTGAGCCAAAACCAAAAAGCGTTAGGTTGTGCCCCGCTCTCCTCTACTATACACAAACACTACATACCCCCCCCCCCTCTCTTTCAATAACACTAAATTACCAAACATGAGAATTGTAAGTACAAACACATGTGGGATGTACAATATTCATGACACTAAAAGACAAACACAACATTTTCACCATTTGTTTGAATGAACTATCCCTTAACTACAACTTGGGGTATTCCGATGAAAATTGACCAGTGAAAGTTATTTGCAAATTGTGCAACCTAAGAAATGCAATAAAACATCTTAAGTACTATGCAATGTTGTGCAATTCCTTTTGCATGTCAAAAAACAACTACTTCCCAGAAAAAGCCACGTGTGCATTAGGCAGAGGACAGAAAGCATCCACAAACCTTCTTAGGAGCTCGTGAAGGAGCTTTCCTGATGGGTTTGGATATCTCCGGCCGTTTGGACACGGATCCGTTGCCTTGTTTACTGGAGGAAGGTGAAGGGGAGGGGGTCGTGGCGGGAGGGTTCGTTCGGATGGCCATTTCCTCCGTACAGGTGATACGCAAACTGCGAAAATACTCGTCCGCTTCCCGGTCGACCACAAGCAGTTTGGTCTCGTTTTCAACAGCTTTGATCCTCTGTACCACCTGAGGACGAGAAAGCAAAAATGGGAAATTAAAGTGATAGTTCACCGAAAAAAAATCATTTAGGCACTCTTATGTTGTTACAAACCTGTATGAATAGCTTTGTTCTGATGAACACAAAGAAAGATATTTTGAGAGGCCTATTCTTTTTTCCTACTATGGAAGTAAATGGGGTCCACGAACAATTTGGATACAAACATTTTTCAAAATATCTTTGTGTTCATCAGAACAAAGAAATTTATGTGGGTTTGTCACAACATGAGAGTAAATGATGACAAAAATTTTTGGGTGAACTATTCATTTAAAGGTGCAGTGTGTAAATTTTAGCAGCATCTAGTGGTGAGATTGCGAATTGCAACCAACGGCTCAGCCCACTGCTCACCCCTCGCTTTTGAAGCGCATAGAGAAGCTACAGTAGCCGCCACCGGGAAAACATTTCATCGTCGGAGACAAAAATGTTTGTCCGTTAAGGGCTTGTGTAGAAATGTGGTGGTACAAAATGGCGACTTCCTCGTGCATGTAGATAAAAACATCTCATTCTAAGGTAATGAAAACTTAACGATTCATTATACACCCATGATAATGTAGTTTTGTATATTTTATTGCATTTCTGTCAAGAAATCCTCCTAAAAATTACACACTGCACCTTTAATTTCTTTCATGTGAATATGAAGGAAGATATTTTGAGGAATGTTTGTGAACAAACCGATCATGAGCTCCATTCACTTCCATAGCAGGAAAAAGAATGCTATGAAAGGTGAATGGGGCTCATCCCTCACAAAAATAAACCATGGTTTTACTACAGTAAAAAAACCATTTTTACTGTAGTGAAATCATGGTAACCACAAAATAATCATGGTTTTGACAAACCATAATTAAACCATGGTAAGTGTAGTAAAACTATGGTTTTGCTTATAGTAATCAATACACCAAAAAACACGATTACTACACTTTTACCACAATAAAACCATGGTTAATTTCCTTAAGGGATGAAGGGTTTGTTTACATTACATGTTTATATTACAGTGATTTGACTAAATGCAACCTGCACGTGCATAAACTGCTTACAGCCGTTTACGAATTAATTCGTTATTAATTAATATAAACACGTTATAAAGGCGTTATGAATTATTAATAAGTACAGTACGTGTGTAATATGTTCATTGTTTAGTCTTATGAGAGTGGAATATCGCAGGTGTGATGATGTACCTGATGGTGCGTTTCTTTTTCCACGTTCACGCCGTTCACCTCAACCAAACGGTCGCCAGCGCGCAGCCCCGACGCTTCGGCCGGGGACGCGCGTTCCACTTTCCGTATGTACTGTCCGGTTTTGCCTTTCTCCCCGTGTAGATGAAAGCCATACCCGTTCTCTACTTTCTTCATTAAACACAAACGAGGCTTGAGATCGCTCGCCATTGTGCTCATCTGTTTGCCTTCACATCCAAACTTATAATCGACTTCAAGAGTTTTATATGCAAACTTATGAAAAATGCATCAGCTGCAAATGTTTGCAAACACGCATCTTTTTCACATACGGCTTAGTTCACATTTCGCAATAAAGTGCACGTAGATATATCCATGTATAAAACGTATAGCTTGATAAAAGAGCCTGCCAAATGCATAAACGTGAAATGTATCCAGATAATGGCGTGCCACAGTTATAAAAGCTGGAAAAATCGACTGGTGTCCAAATGCGTCTGACTAAAAAATGCAAAAGCGATATAACGCTGCGAACTACCTGTGGATGTTCAGAGATGTGTCCAAAAGTCCACGGAGGCAGAAAAGCAACTGGTGCTGTACTGAAAAGCCCACAGCACAGCTGACTGAGAAACTGCGTGTCGTGCAATAAGACCGCCCATTAGATGCTACACTACAAATGCGCAGAGCAATGCGTACCGATGCTTTTACATTCAATCTAACTTAAAACAGTGAATGCATTACTAATATATAACAAATATGAGTAAGTGCATTGCTAATATGACGAATACAAAGTGGGGACATGCGTATACGACACTTAAAAGAGTAAATGCATTGATAACACGACAAATAAAGAGTGAATGCATTACTAATGACGACAAATAAATGGAGAATGCATTGCTTATATGACGAATTAGTAGTAAATGCATTGATGTAATGACAATTAAAGAGTAAATGCATGACTTAAATAAGAAATATATAATACATTGTTTATATAAATAAATATATAGGTTCTCTTCAGTAGTCTATATCGTGGTTCAGTACGAGCTGGTCGGAGGAGAGAAAGTATTTGCAGGCTCAAGCGCAACTTTGCAGCAAAATGTATTAATAAATGATGTGAATTTGAGTACAGCCACACAGCCCGCCTGCACATTGGGACAAAGATAAATAGAGAACAGCGCCACTAGCGGCCTGTAAGGACATTGCACATGAGCTTAGCCGCCTTAAAGGGACACTCCACTTTTTTGAAAATACTCATTTTCCAGCTCCCATCGAGTTAAAGAGTTTTACCGTTTTGATATTACGCAGTGCCCGAAAATAGTCTCCAGCTATTTAAAGTTGCCAATTTTCGGGCGCTGCGTAATATCATTGCGCCTCCTGCAGCCATGTTATGGCAGTATAGTTCCTTGATTATTTGCCAACATGAGAGTATAATTCCTAGTCTTATGGCGCTTTTCCATTGCATAGTACCCCACGGTTTGGTTTGGGTCAGCTTACTTTTGGGAGCTTTTCCACTGGGTGCAGTACGTAGTACCCGATATTTTTTTCGTACCACCTCGGTTGGGGTTCCAAGCGACCTGAGCTGATACCAAACGTGACGCGAAAACACTGTAGATCACTGATTGGTCTGAGAGAATCGTCACTACCAGTGTCATCGCTATAATGTAAAAGATTAGCTTTACCTTCATGCTAGCTTGCGTTGTCTCGAGCAATAAGTTCTATAAGTTCCCAAACTCCCTTTTAACGATGAAAAACACTCACAGGTTGAGAATCAGGAACACCATAATAGTTTTTTCCAGACTTGCAGTTTGTGGTGAAACATTCGCGACGAGCACGTCAGCATTATATGGGTGATTCTCACGAAACCATTGAAACACCCCGCCACTAATGATTTTAGCTTTAAAATGTGTAATATAGTAACATTAAAAAGCATCAGAATTAACACAATACTGTGTTCTACCTTGCACAATGTGTGATTTCAACATAAGAAGTTATAATTGTAAATTTTATCTCATTTTCTGCTGAAATTCTCATTACCGCAATGTGTCCGGCTGTGTTTGAACATGCGCTATGTTGTAATTTAATCAAATTAACACAAAAATATTTAGAAAAAAAATAAATGGATGTTTTGCTAGACTACTTTAGATGACAGAAAAAATATTTACTGAATATTCATGTATAATAATAATGAAGAAAAATTTGGAAAATGATGTGTCCATGCCTGATGTTCTCATCCTCCGCAACACTTTTTGAGAACAGTTTAAGCACACATACAGAATTTTAATAAAGTTTGATTTTGAGTGACCAAGCACATGGACCAGTTACTTCAAGATGGCTACCAGGTAAGATCATTTTTTAACAGTTAATTTGAAATATTGTCTTGTCAGAATGCTTACACGACATTTTGATTATCATTACCGCAACAGATGCTTATTAAATGTTAATTTAATTAATAGAAGCATAATACTTTGAATTTAAATGCATGTGCAGAATCTCCAAATTATGTTCTTTCAGGTTTGTCATGTCATTTTGAAAATATGTCAGTGTTGATGTTTTCTGACTGTTGCGGTAATGAGATTTTTTAGGACTCATTTTTTAAATTATGTTACAAAAAGTGTTAAATGATAAGTAAAAGTTTTTAAATTAATGTTCCCATTTACTCCAGACTTTGTTTTTCAATGTCTGTTGGGAAAAAAGTAAATGTAAGCAATTTTTACATTTTCATGCTTGACATTTTTAAAACCAAGTTTTCGTGAGAATCACCCATATATGCTTAAATGCAACTTCAATGAGGCTCAGCGCCGTCGGCTGACGCCACGCGTGTTTGAACAGAAACTGTCATGTGAGACAGGGGTAGTGATGAACGCGATGTGCAAACATCTATTTGTGGTGGTCAATTTAAATTTTGTGGCGGACTGAGAAATAAATAATGTATGGGAATGTACAATGACGCTCTCGTTTGTATGATGTCACAGCAGTAGGCAGCACAAATATAACGACACGCCTATAATCCCTCCCACTGCGAAGTGATACTAAACTCGATGGAAAAGCTAACCACGCCACAGTGAGGTGAGCTGACCCAAACCAAACTAAACTAAACCGTGGGGTACTATGCAATGGAAATATTGGCCTAGAAAATCGCAACTTTTAATTTTCTGTCGGTCTTAGTACATGATGTAACTACAGAAGAGTTAAGTTTTAAATAGGAAAAATATCAACTCTTTGGTATTTTTAAGGGCGATGCTAATGATCTTATCACATTCAATAAATTGTGCTAAGCTATGCTAAAAGTGCTAGCGCCAGACCCGAAGATCAGCTGAATGGATTTCAAAATTGTAAAACTCAGATGTTTAACTCTAGGGGAGCTGGAAAAAAGCATATTTTCAAAAAAAAGTGGAGAGTCCCTTTAAAACAAAACAGATTTTAATTGTTTCCATTACAAATTGCTTTATGAACTGTCAGCTGTTTATCATTGCATTATTCCTTTAAAAAGTCGGTTTTGGGCCTCATTTCAGTTAGAATTAATTTATTATCTTTAACACCCATTTTCCCAACTGGTATTGTTTTGACAGTACAGTATCTGACATACACAGATAAATTAAAGTCTCTAAGGAGAGGCAGAAAAGTCAGCATACTGTGGTACAGATCCGAGCTGTATATCTGTCTCTGAAGGAGCAGCAGGGGCCCACATCAGCCCCAAATGGTTTATGGGTACATGCTGTACTTCAGACAGCAATATGAAAGATGTTTGGAGGAGAATGAGGCCATCACTGGTTACTTACATTCTGCCTGCCTGCTAGTAAACAGGAACAGACATTACTGAACACTACACACCTCTGCTGTCGCCTCGGGGAGATTCTGACAGATGTGAACAGTTCAGAGATTGAATATTACTGGGGCCACGCTGAAAGATATTAAACTTCAAAGATTTGCAAACACTACAGCCCAATATCTTAGCTTTAGTTGAGGTAGGGTATATGATGTTAGGGTACAGTTCATCCAAAGATTTTCATCCTGACTTCTGTTGAACACAAAAATTTTTATTTACTGAAAATACGTAAACACGTACAGAACATATGGAAAGTGAAACGCGCATTGTGTGTGCATGACCGTTTGGTGGAAGTGATCGGCGTGAATGTGAAAAAAATGCATTCGATAAATTATCACTCCTGCGATATTTCCCTCTTTTAACACTGAACAATGTCTATATTACACGCAGTACTTATAAATAATCAATAACACGCTTATAACATGCTTATACTAATTAATTCGTATAGGGTTTTAAGCAAAACACAAAATGCATACACATTTATTAAAAAAGCTTGCATCGCCAGGTTTGGGATATTAAACTTAAAAAGCAATTTACATGGTTGCCTTAAAATGAGTTAATTTGACTTAAAAATATGAGAATTAAAATTTTCACCTAAAAATTGTGTCTACTAATATTTTTAAAGCAACCAGGTATTAACTTGCTTTAAGTTGAACCAACAAACTTTTTTTTACAGCATAGTGATCTTGCCATTGTTTCTCACTTGTTTCTCTATAAGAGGAAATGACAAATAATTTTTTTTGGTGAATTTTGTTTTAATAACTCATTTGCTGTACTTCAGTCTGTTCTTAAAGCGTCAATAAGAAATCATGTACATTTTCTTAAAATTAAAATCCTTTACCAGTACATTTTATAAGACAAAAAAAAAACTAAAAATATAAACAGACCAATATGCACTGAAAAGCATTTTTACAAAAACACACAGCACAAAGTCCTATCTCGGTAAAATAAATAGTCATGAACAAACGAAAAGTATTTTACAAACTGAAAAGGTCAACATTGACCAGATGTGGTTCTATCAATGAACCTTTGACTTTTTAAACATATCCAATGAATTACATAGGACTTGTGCAACAAACATTTTCTTAAAACATGACAGTGTATTATCTACTGAAACTAAAGACAAAATAATAACGTGGTGCACCCCTTTACGTAAAATCAACACTGATATGAGTAGATTAAAAATGACTAATTACAATAAGTTACATTCCTGCAGGTTATCACGACTGCAATGTGATACTGAATTAAAATGAGTGACGGGTCCAGTTATGTTAAATCTACAGAGATTAGTCACACAGTGTCCATAGACGTCCATTTTCTTTCTGTCCAGATGTCCTCTGTACACACGAATCAGTGTCTCATACAATTTCCAAAAAGTAGAAAAAATAGTGCCTGTTTGGGTGAATCTAACGAAAATATGTCCGGGTTGCAAAATTAAAAATAATTACATCATACTTTGCGGTGGCATTTAACCATAATGCAAAAAATTCTTATACATCTGGAGATAGTAATGATTACTGTAATACAGTAAAATACTGTAATACGATTTTTTTTACTTAATGTATAAACTTTTTATACGCTCAAAATTTAACATTCAAATAATTTTTTTATATTACAAACGAGCTTGAAAATCTAAAAAAAAGTCAATTTAATGCAATTTCTTTAACTAAAAATCAGTTTTGACCTGAATTTATTCTTGACATATTTCATGAGATTTAAATAAAAAATAAAGGTTTAAAACCAAAAACAATCACTTTCTCTGACCTTGCGGACAAATTAAAGCGGCAGTGACTAGGTTAAACTCAAGCTTAGTGACTTACATGAGCGTCTCTACAACAAAATGTACACAGAATGAGAAGTATGTCCTGTCTGAAGGCACAAATACCTCTACGGGTGAGAGCCTACAAGAGCAATTGTTTTTGTGTGACACGAGGTGCCGCCGAACGTGGGAAATCAGTGCAAGAACAAGGAAATGAGTGTATGTGAAAATATTTAGCTTAATTTTTCTCCTGTGCTCCCTTAAACTCCATCATTCGTATTAAAGTCTTAAAAATGTAGCTCATGAAATCAGTTTCCTCTGTGCTGCGTCAAAGTCCAAGCGTTTTCTCTATGTACATAAAGGGATATAGATGTATTGTAGAGCAGATGTGATTATTGAGCGTGCGGGCTGCCGTGAACTCTGAAGCGGTATAGGCAGGTGTATTCGGGGTGACCCCAGTTTGACAATACTCTCATCTCAATGATCTGGAAAGCCTTGTTGTTCTTCTCCTGTAGGAAAAGGATAAATCAACATGGTCAGTACACTATATATAAAGCCCTCTTTTAAAAAGCTGCCCACTACACCATCGGCTCCGACTATGTAGCCCTCTCTATATCCATCTCCATGTATCTATCCATCTTTATATCTCCATCTAGCTCTCTCTATATCTATCTATCCATCCCCATGTATCTATCCATTGATCCATCCATTCATCCATATCTATATCTCCATCTAGCTCTATCTAGCTCTCTCTATATCTATCCATCTCTCTCTCTCTCTCCATCCATCCATCCATCTCCATGTATCTATCCATCTTTATATCTCCATCTAGCTCTCTCTATATCCATCCATCCATCTCTCTCTCTCCATCCATCTCCATGTATCTATCCATCTCTATATCTCCATCTACCTCTCTCTATATCTATCCATCTCTCTCTCTCTCTATCCATCTCCCTGTATCTATCCATCTTTATATCTCCATCTAGCTCTCTCTATATCCATCCATCCATCTCCCTGTATCTATAATTGATCCATCCATCCATATCTATATCTCAATCTAGATCTGTCTATATCTAGGGCTCTCTATCCATCCATCTAGCTCTCTCTATCTATCTCTCTATCCATCCATCCATATCTCCATCTAGCTCTTCGATATCTATCTATTTAGCTCTTTCTATATCTAGCTCTCTATTTATCTATCCATCTCTCTCTCTCTCTCTCTATCGTTCCATCTTTATATCTCCATCTAGCTCTCTCTATATCTATGTATCCATCTACCATGTATCTATCCATTGATCCATCCATTCATCCATATCTATATCTCCATCTAGCTCTATCTATATCTATCCATCTCTCTCTCTCTCTCTCTCTCTCTCTCTCTCTCTCTCTCTCTCTCTCCATCCATCTCCATGTATCTATCCATCTTTATATCTCCATCTAGCTCTTTCTATATCCATCCATCCATCCATCTCTATATCACCATGTATCTATCCATTGATCCATCCATCCATCTCTATATCTCCATCAAGCTCTGTCTATATCTATCTACCTCTCTCTCTCTATCCATCTCCCTGTATCTATCCATCTTTATATCTCCATCTAGCTCTCTCTATATCCATCCATCCATCCATCCATCTCCCTGTATCTATAATTGATCTATCCATCCATCCATATCTATATCTCAATCTAGATCTGTCTATATCTAGGGCTCTCTATCCATCCATGTATCTAGCTCTCTCTATCTATCTCTCTATCCATCCATCCATATCTCCATCTAGCTCTTCGATATCTATCTATTTAGCTCTTTCTATATCTAGCTCTCTATTTATCTATCCATCTCTCTCTCTCTCTCTATCCTTCCATCTTTATATCTCCATCTAGCTCTCTCTATATCTATGTATCCATCCCCATGTATCTATCCATTGATCCATCCATTCATCCATATCTATATCTCCATCTAGCTCTATCTATATCTATCTAGCTCTCTCTATATCTATCCATCTCTCTCTCTGTCTCTCTCTCTCTCTCTCCATCCATCCATCCATCCATCTCATGTATCTATCCATCTTTATATCTCCATCTAGCTCTCTCTATATCCATCCATCCATCCCCATGTATCTATCCATTGATCCATCTATCCATCTCTCTCTCCCTCTATCCATCTCCCTGTGTCTATCCATCTTTATATCTCCATTTAGCTCTCTCTATATCTATCCATTGATCCATGTATCTATCCATCTCTATATCTCCATCAAGCTCTGTCTATATCTATCTACCTCTCTATATCTATCCATCCATCCATCCCCATGTATCTATCCATCTTTATATCTCCATCTAGCTCTCTCTCTCTCTCTATTCATCACCATGTATCTATCCATTGAGCCATCTATCCATCTCTAGATCTCCATCTAGCTCTGTCTATATCTATCTAGCTCTCTATATATCTATCCATCTCTCTCTCTCTCTCCATTTCCATGTATCTATCCATCTTTATATCTCCATCTAGTTTCTCTATATCTATCTATCCATCCATCCATCCATCTCCCTGTATCTATCATTGATCCATACATCCATATCTATATCTCCATCTAGTTCTGCCTATATCTATCTAGGGCTCTCTATCCATCCATCCATCTATGTATCTAGCTCTCTCTATCTATCTCTCTATCCATCCATCCATCTCTCCATCTAGCTCTTCGATATCTATCTATTTAGCTCTTTCTATATCTAGCTCTCTATTTATCTATCCATCCATCTCTCTCTCTCTCTATCTATCCTTCCATCTTTATATCTCCATCTAGCTCTCTTTATATCTATCTATCCATCCATCTCTCTCTCTCTCTCTTCCCATCCATCTCCATGTATCCATCCATCATCCATTCATATATCTCCATCTAGCTCTGTCTATCTCTCTCTCTCTCTCTCTCTCTCTCTCTCTCTCTCTCTGCGCGTGCGTGTTGGGAGTGAGCGTGGTGCGTGAGTGCTGCTGCTGAGAGCGTGGTGTTTGTGAGTTTCTTTTTTCTTCTTTCTAAGTTTTTTCTCTCCTCTTAACATTTTTTTCTGCTGATGTTTTGTAGAGCTGTTTAGAGAAATAGTGTTTGGTGAAGTTTTTTTGTTTGTTTGTTTGTTGTGTGGAGGCGGCTGCTGCCGGTGTGACCGGTTAGCATGGCTGCAGCCGGGCAGTTTAGTTTACACAAACTCACGCGCAGACATGCTATTAAAGTGTCTCCGCCTGACGGGTGTTCGGTTGAAGACTGTAGTCTTGCCGTGGGGGAGATTGTTGGCTATGAAAGCATTAAATCGGCTTCCAGGATGAATAGTGCTGTTGTGATTTTTCTGGATAATGTTGAAAAGGTAAATCAGCTACTTGAGAGCGGTCTTGTGATTCATGATACGTACACACCAGTTTTTTCCCTAGTAAGTCCCGCTAGAAAGATCATTATTTCGAACGTACCCCCGTTTCTGAAAAATGAGCTTTTAGAGAAAGAACTAGGGAGACACGGACGATTGGTATCTCCGATAAAGATGATACCTATCAGCTGCAAATCCCCTCATCTAAAACATGTTGTGTCTTTTAGGAGACAAGTTCAAATGATTCTCAAAAACAGCAATGAAGAATTGAACTTGGTGTTTAAGTTTAGAGCTGATGATTATGATTATACCGTGCATGTAACATCGGAAACGATGAAATGTTTTGGGTGTGGTACTGTAGGGCATTTAATTCGTTCGTGCCCGGAGAGAGCAGGTGTGAGCCGGGCAGCCGCTAACGTTATTGAACAGCCGTCTGTTCGGGCTGAGAGGAGAGCCTCTTTACCCGACGAATCGCAAGAAATTGTGCAGGAAGAAAGTCAAGATGATATCAGTCAGGAAAATGAGGTGAGGGAAAGTGTAATGAGTGAAAATAAGGTACAAGATGACTTAAAAGAGGATTCAAATGTTGGTGAAACGGCGACTAGAGTCGCGGAATCAGTGTTGTTTAATGAGGAAGCGGTTTTAATGGATGTTAATGTTTCAAAATTGTCAACTAAGAGAAAAAACCCAGAAAACAAATCAAATACTGATCAAGTCACAAAAGTATCAAAGATGATTGAAATGAGTTCCTCTCAGTCAGATGATGGGCTGATGAACACACAGGAGTCTGAAAGCAATTTTAGTGAAAATTCACAGATTGATGTAGAAAGTGCTTACTCTTTTAACAAAATTCAGTCATTTTTACAAACAACAAAAGGCATGAGATTAGTTAAAGTGGATGATTATTTCTCTGATTTAAAATTGTTCCTTGAGTCAGTTAAATATTTCATGAAAAACACAGAAAGCCCTGACCAACCAACCTTTACAGACCAAGAAGTTTTTCGCCTTAAGAAAATTGTGTTAAAAGTTAGAACTCAAATAGCAAATGATGATTAATTGTTTTTTGTTTTTATTTTTATTTTTTTGTTTTAATTTTTTTGTTGTGTTCAAATGCAACTTCACATTTGCTATGTGTGACATAAAGCTGGGCTCTTTAAATATCAATGGTGCTAGAGAGGACATGAAGAGAGCTTCCCTTTTTAGTTTGTTTAAAGCAAAAAAACTAAATGTTATATTTTTACAAGAAACCCATAGTACAGCTGAGAACGAAATTGCATGGAAGAAAGAATGGGATGGGGAAGTTTTTCTTAGTCATAAGAGTAGTAACAGTGCTGGAGTTAGTATTATGTTTTCTAAAGATTTTTTACCCATTTCTTGTGTGACTGAGGAAATCATTGCAGGCCGCTTGTTAAAAATACAAGCTGTTTTTGAAAATGTAAAGATGACTTTCATCAATGTATATGCTCCAAATATAGGCACAGAAAGGGTGGTTTTTTTAAACACTCTAAACAATGTTTTATGTAACTGTACTGCTGATGATGGATATATGTTCCTGGGTGGGGATTTTAATTGCACTGTAAATGCAAATTTAGATAGGAACCACCCAGAACCACATGGAGCTAGTAAAACATGTCTTGTTAAACTTATTGAGACAAATGATCTGTGTGATGTTTGGAGGCTTTTTTATAAAACTCAGCGCCAATACACATGGACCCATGTTAAAGATAATTGTTTGTCCCTCGCTAGGCTTGATCATTTTTATTGCTTTAAACATCAGAGTAATGTACTTAAAGGTTGTTCAATACATCCAGTTGGTATTTCAGATCATTCCCTTGTACAAGTTTCCATCTTTTTAAAAGATGTGAAGTGTAAAAGTGCCTATTGGCATTTTAATGTGTCCCTACTTTCTGATAAGGTGTTTAAAGATGTTTTTAAGTGTTTTTGGAGTGGTTATACAAAGACAAAATCTGAATACAATTCTTTACAACAGTGGTGGGACATAGGGAAGGGTAAGATAAAACAGCTGTGCTTACAATACACTCTCAATGTCACTAGAAACATGACAAAGACTATGAAAAATTTAGAGAATGAAATAATGCAGCTGCAAGATATGGCAGACTCCACAAGAGAAACAGAACATTTTAAAGTCCTTAAAAAGAAAAAGTTAGTTTTATCCAACCTATTGGGTTTTTCTGCACAAGGTGCTCTGGTTCGCTCCCGTCACCAAGATATTGTAAAAATGGATGCACCCTCTCATTTTTTCTTCGGCCTTGAGCGGAAAAATGGACAAAGGAGATTCATGCACTCTCTGCAGTCCAGCACTGGACAGCTGCTGAAAGACTCTGGGGAGATTCATAAGAGTGCGGCTGCTTTTTATAAAAGACTTTTTGAGAAAGAATTTCAAGAGAGACCAGAGGTGGCGCAGTCTTTCTATGAGGGTTTGCCTAAGGTGTCTGAGGAGGATAACGCTGAGTTGGAGGCACCCATCTCTGCTGATGAGGTACTTTCTGCATTACAGAGCCTAGAGAGTGGCAAAGCTCCTGGCATTGATGGCCTCCCAGTGGATTTTTATAAAGCTTTCTGGCCTGTGATTGGCAATGATTTGATGCTTGTTCTCAGAGACAGTCTAGATAAAGGACTTTTACCCCTAAGCTGTAGGAGAGCAATCCTTACTCTCCTTCCCAAAAAAGGTGATCTACAAGAGATTAAGAACTGGCGTCCAATCGCCCTGCTCTGCTCGGATTACAAACTTTTGTCTAAGGTGTTGGCAATGAGACTGAGAAAAGTTATGGAGCATGTTATTCATATTGACCAGACTTATTGTATACCCAATAGGTTGATAACTGATAACATTATTTTAGTTCGTGATGTTTTGGACCTTTCAAATTCAGTGGGCTATGGAATTTGTTTGATTTCAATTGATCAAGAAAAAGCCTTTGACAGGGTTGAACACCAGTATTTGTGGCAAACACTGGAGGCTTTTGGATTCAGTTCTGGAATTATAAACATGATTCGAGTCTTGTACAGTGACATTGAGAGTCTTTTAAAGATCAACGGTGGTTTAAGTGCTCCTTTTGAGGTCCAAAGGGGAATCAGACAAGGTTGTTCACTATCAGGCATGCTGTATTCCCTAGCCATTGAGCCTCTTCTGTTTAAATTAAGACAAACTCTTTTTGGTGTAAAAATTCCTGGTTGTGAAACAGTTTTTAAATTATCTGCTTATGCCGATGATGTTGTGGTTTTTGTCAAAAAACAAGAGGATATTGACACTTTGGCAGAAAATATTAATGCTTTTGGGATGTTATCCTCTGCTAAAATTAACTGGGGAAAAAGTGAAGCCGTAACACTCAGTGATGAGTTGAGCAGAAAGCTTGTTTTTCCTCCTGGGTTAATTTTGAAAAAGAATGGCTTTAAATATCTTGGTGTTTATCTTGGTGATGTAAATTTTGTGAAAAGAAATTGGGACAATGTTTTGGAGAAAGTCGAAGGACGTCTCAAAAAATGGAAATGGATATTGCCACACATGTCTTTTAGAGGTCGAACACTAGTGATTAACAACCTAGTGGCATCCATGCTATGGCACCGATTATCATGTGTAGACCCTCCAACGCAACTGCTGGCTAAAATCCAAGCGGTTATGGTAGACTTTTTCTGGGATCGTATGCATTGGGTCCCTCAGAGCATGCTGTTTCTGCCAAAAGAGGAAGGAGGGCAGGGACTCATTCACCTTGCCAGTAGGGGCGCTGCTTTCCGACTCCAGTTTATCCAGAGACTTCTTGTTGGGCCCACAAACCTTGTCTGGAGACCCTTAGCCCAAACCGTTTTGACTCGAGGCGGGAATTTAGGTCTTGCTGAACAATTGTTTTTGATGGACCTGAACATTTATAAACTCTGTAACCTTCCAAAGTTTTACCATGGACTGTTCACTGTGTGGAAAATGTTCCAAAAGAATAGAATGACAGAATGTGAGTCACTGTCATGGCTGTTGAAAGAGCCAGTGGTGCATGGCACTCGTTTCAACGTAGAACGTATAATGGGACCTTTCGTGCTACAGTTGTTTGTTTCAGCTCGGATTGTCACTCTGGGACATGTGGTTGATCTATGTGGACCTATGTTGAGCGACGCTGTAGGTCTGGCCTCTCGTGTGGGAATAAGATCTATTAGGTCCGTGGATCAGCTGCTTAACACTTGGAAGCATGAACTTACAACTACTGAACTATCTTTGCTAAGTGACTATTGTAACAAGCAATGTCAACCAGCTTCTGATGATCCTTTTCCTGCATTAACACTTGTTCCTGATTTTAGAGAATGTACCGGTCAATTGTTTGAGTCCACAGAGACTCTTACAAATGAATTTGATGTCATGGAAGGGAAAACAATGTATAAAATGTTTGTAAAAATTCTAAACAAAAGCAAACTAAGTGGTCGAGCCGACACTCCTTGGAGAGCTCATCTAGGGCTTGACAATGAGGTTAGACCTGAGTGGAGAGCAATATACAAACCACCGTTGACAAAAAGAGTAGGGGACTTGCAATGGAGAATCCTACACGGTATTGTGGCTGTTAATGCTTTTATTTCTGTCATTAACCCTAATGTAAGTGAGGATTGTCCTTTTTGCTTGCAGAGGGAAACAGTTTATCACTGTTTTTTGGATTGCAGTAGACTGTGTTTTCTGTTTCAGTTGTTACAACAAATGTTCATGATGTTTGGGGAGGTTTTTTCTAAACAGCTTTTTATTCTCGGTTTTAGATATAGTCAGAAGTGGAGAATGAAATGTCAATTGTTTAACTTTGTAATGGGTCAAGCTAAAATGGCTATTTATGTTAGCAGGAAAAATAAGATAGAAGAGTCTTCTGACTCTGAGGTAATTAATGTTTTTGTCAGGATGTTGAAAGCCAGATTAAAAGTTGATTTCAACTTTTACAGTACCACAAACAATGTTGAGGAATTCACAAACATCTGGTGTTTTAAAGATGTTTTATGCTCTGTGGTGGAAAATAATCTGGTTTTTGGGATTGTTTTGAGCTAAATTGTGCTATAGCCTATTTGTACTGTTTTTGTTTTTTATGATTACAGTATTGTAAAAATTTTGTTATGGACATTTGAATAATTAAAGAGCTATTAAAATTCTCTCTCTCTCTCTCTCTCTATATATATATATATATATATATATATATATCCATCTCTCTCTCTCCATATTGCTCTGTCTATATCTATCTAGCTCTCTCTCTATATCTATCAATCTCTCTCTCTCTCCATCCATCTCCATGTATCTATCCATCTTTATATCTCCATCTAGCTCTCTCTATATCTATCTATCTATCTATCCATCCATCCATCCATCTCCCTGTATCTATCATTGATCCATACATCCATATCTATATCTCCATCTAGTTCTGCCTATATCTATCTAGGGCTCTCTATCCATCCATCCATCTATGTATCTAGCTCTCTCTATCTATCTCTCTATCCATCCATCCATCTCTCCATCTAGCTCTTCGATATCTATCTATTTAGCTCTTTCTATATCTAGCTCTCTATTTATCTATCCATCCATCTCTCTCTCTCTCTATCTATCCTTCCATCTTTATATCTCCATCTAGCTCTCTTTATATCTATCTATCCATCCATCTCTCTCTCTCTCTCTTCCCATCCATCTCCATGTATCCATCCATCATCCATTCATATATCTCCATCTAGCTCTGTCTATCTCTCTCTCTCTCTCTCTCTCTCTCTCTCTCTCTCTCTCTATATATATATATATATATATATATATATATATATATCCATCTCTCTCTCTCCATATTGCTCTGTCTATATCTATCTAGCTCTCTCTCTATATCTATCAATCTCTCTCTCTCTCCATCCATCTCCATGTATCTATCCATCTTTATATCTCCATCTAGCTCTCTCTATATCTATCTATCTATCTATCCATCCATCCATCCATCTCCCTGTATCTATCATTGATCCATACATCCATATCTATATCTCCATCTAGTTCTGTCTACATCTATCTAGGGCTCTCTATCCATCCATCCATCCATCCATGTATGTAGCTCTCTCTATCTATCTCTCTATCCATCCATCCATATCTCCATCTAGCTCTTCGATATCTATCTATTTAGCTCTCTCTATATCTAGCTCTCTATTTATTTATCTATCCATCCATCTATCTAGCTCTCTCTCCCTCTACATATATCTATATCCCTATATCTATATCTCTCTAACTATACACATATATACACGGTACGAATTTTATAAGACTTTTGTTCAAATTAATTTCACGCTATATGTATTTTACCATAACAGGGAAGGTCTGTAGGGACTCTCCATCTTCTTCATAGGTGTAGTCACCTAACAGTTGTCCTCCTTCCTGGTATTCATCATCCAATCCCTGCAAAGAGGACGACACTTAGCATACAATTGATGCAGGGTATTCCCCGTCTCATGTCTCAGACTGTGTAGATTTCACAAAAAGCATTGTGTCTTACATAGACCGTGAATCGGCGTGGTGCGCTGGTGATGTTGCCGGACGGAGAGAGGGATTTGGGAATGTGTTCCAGACAGAAGGATGTAGGGAACACTTTTAAAGACAACCTGATCACCAGATAACCATGGGAGCCTTTGAATGCCCAGCAGTTGCCTGGGTACATTTCCGGCTAAAGGGCAGAAACAAATTCAGATAATTTACCTCTTCGTTTGTAACATTAATTTGGATTCTTTATACGAGTAACAAAAAGATACGCACTGACATAGTAAACAATGTGTGCTCTTACTTGAATGACAACACGTGGAGACTGCGAAAAATACCACAGCGGTAGTCCGAACAGGCTCATGAGAGCAGTTTTTGTCTCATATGTTTCTGAACACCGTGTGCTGAGGATACTGCCACCTGCACATACAGACTCAGGTCAGAATGACTTGAAAGCATCAGTGATGTTTAGTGTGTGTGTGTGTGTGTGTTTGGTTGATGTGCCCACCTCCAGACTCCAAAGCGTAGTCCACCTGTCCCGTACGGTCCTCCGAGTATAACTTCAAAGCGCGCTGGACGATCAGCTGGACTTGCTGAAAGATTAAAGGAGCAATGAATTTACAAAACTACATAGCAGGATAGTTTTTAAAAGGGCTACATCATGTACAGTAGCTGTGATGTTGGCATGATTTAAATGAGTACCTCTTCTGACATCCCAGCAGCCATGGCAGTCTGGGAGACGGTTTGAGTGACAGTTTCTGCAGTGGACTGCTTCACTTCGATCTCCTGCAGCCGAAGCGCCACGTTTCCCAGGATGCTGCGCTCCAGCGCCGTGAGGGTTGCGGTCAGGTCAGACGAGCGCGTGTACTGAGAGGCCAACCACGGCAGCAGGGGCTCTGGGATTTCGGCAGCGCCACTGTCACGACCGTACAAGAGAGCGTACAGCTGCTCTCTCACCTGTGCTGATACCTGAAGAACACAATGGAAAATATGGGCCGATGTTTGTAGATAAATATTATTAAACGAACCTCCTCCATATGATAAAACTTACTGTTTCGTGCATGGTATCCAGCCGATCGCATTTCCCTTGACATCCCATAACTCCTTGCAGGTCTGCTCTGATGCGCCCGAGTTCGGCTTCCATCCTTTGAACCTCAAGGAGCAACGCATCGTGCTTCTCCTGAGACACTCCAACACTATAAACAGACCACAGCATTAACACCGAGACAGGATACAAGCTTTACAGTAAGATTTTGTTTCTTTTATTAGATAGACAGTATGACAGGAGAGGACATGAAAGTACAGGGTGCAGAGAGGGGTAAGGGATCGGCAAAGGACCTCGAGCCGGAATTCGAACTTGGTATCTCTACCTGATGGGGGCTGCGGCAGGTGTCTCCTGTTTAAGATGGATTTCCTTTGATAAACATAAGAATATTGCTTTGTTAACAGGTACAATATAATAAATAATAAATGTTTCTACATTAAATTGTGTATTACTGTAGTTCGGGTGTTCAGGTTCTGCAGATAAAGTTCAAGCTCTCTCAGTCGGGCTTCAAGAGTCGCCTGATGCCGTACATGCTGTTCTTCAATCTGTAATGCATAATGAGAGGAAAACCCCATACAATATAATTTACAATACAATATGGATACATTTTATGAACGTGGGTGATTCTCATGAAATTAGACTTATGAGGTGTCATGAAACATTTTGATAAAAAAAGTAAATGCAATCAATCAATGTACTATTTTGCACATGATTTCAAATGATATCATACAAACCAATTTAGTTGTTTTTTCCACATTTAAGGGGAACATTTTCATTACCGCAACGTGTCCATGACTGGATTTGGGTTTTTTGACATGGAAATATTTGAGTCATTCCTGGGATTCAGTAATATTTCAGTCCCCTAGATTTTCGAAAGTGGTGGATCACCAAAATTAAATGTTTAAAGCTTTTCACAATACTTTGGTATGTCCTTTATAATGAATACAAATAATTACTGCATTTAAATCATTTTTATCATTAAAAAAAATCTTACAAGCAAGCATTTTGTCATGTCCCCAAGGTTCTTCGCTGAATTTGTACTTGGAAAATAATTAATAAAATGTGCACAGTGTCTATAATTTTCGGCAATAATGCAAGTATTTATTTGTGTTCTTTGGCTTTTAAAATATATATATTTTTAAAAATGCAAGATATTTAATAAAAAACAACTTATGAAGTTACGTCCCTCAGACTGAACGTCACGCCAAACATTCTCAGCCCATAATAATTTAGACTCCACCAATATTTGACATCATTCACAGGAAGTTGCATCATTTAGCTCTCTTCAACAGCAAGGTGCAGAAGAAGGCGAGTTATTTACACTTTTTATTCATTTTTTTTGTGTGTATTATAGTCAAGGAGGGTACTGTCAACAACTCAACCCCATCACATACAATTAAGATGGAAAATTATGACTTTTCAAAAATTTATTTTCATCCATAAAAATCTAAAATATACTTATTTCATTGGCTGCCATGTGGTGCACTCTTTCTTTTTTTAAATTCTCACTGTAGTTCAGATAAAAGTGAAAATGAAAAAAACGAAATATGACTATGTTTAATATGACATGGTTGCCTAAAATAAAATAGTATTTATTTTGAGTCTCATTTTCGTATTGAACAAATACAAATTAAAAGTAGGCCGATGTGTCCTTTCAACCCTGTTACAGTATTCAACCCCATTACAGTATTCTCAACCCTGTCACATTAATATTTTTGGAAAATAAAATAGGGAAGAAAATTAAAAATTAAAGCATTTCTTGCTGATAACCACCCGACATGTTAAGGGATAACATGGTAAAATTGTGGTTTTGGTGAAACATCTAAATTAAATTTGTTCTTACTAAAATAAAGAGACCACCGACAAACAATTTGGATATTTGTAACTTCCATCACATACAAAGGTGAAAATTATTATAAATGTTACATTAGAAGTCATTGAATTGTTATGAGGGACACATGAGCAATAGGTAAATGTTTGTTTTATAACAAGTTTTGTGTAAAATCCTGTTTAAACGTATTCAATTTTGTCCGTTAAGGGGTTAAGAATAAAAAGTGTACAAATCTGAAAAAAAAACTAAAAATAATAAAAAGTCTCTGAGATGCCTGAGATGGAAAATAGTTTGATATGTGCCTAATAATGTGGGGTACTTAGAAATGTAATCATATGTAGTTCAAAAATATGTAGTTTTTAGTAAAAAAAAAAAAGTCCAAGTTGAAATATTACTGAATCCCAGGATTGACCCATTTATAATAAAAAATCTAAAAAAGCTTCAGTGCATGTTATACTTTAAACATTAACAGTAAAGAAACATGTGGTATTTGGTGATCACTGGTAAATGTAAAGACAATAATAAGGAATATAAATGTGTCCAAGACCAATTTTCTCATCCTCCGCAACAATTTTCAATCATTGTTTTGTTTAAGCCCTCAAGGAACTAACATTTTCAAAAAAAAATAGTTGGAAGGGACATACTTGACTGTGACACTAAAAATGGCTACCAGGTAAGCAGTTCTTATTTTTTCTCTCCAGATAAAAGTTGAATTTTTAGTTCTCATTACCGAAACATGAGTTTGTAAATGCATATATTTAATGTAATATCATGTTGCGGTAATGATCATTTTTGATAATGATTATCTTAAAAAAGTAAATAATTTTATACGAAACATTTTTTAAATCCCCTAAAAATAATGGTTATGGTAAGTTCAGACCTTAAGCTTACATGTGCAAAATAATAATAATAGGCTTCAAGGCCTTTTGAAAAAAATCTGATGGATTTCGTGAGAATCACCCGTATGCGCTTCTTTCCTGGATATCAAACTCATGACCTTTGCACTCCTAGCAGTGCATCAGTTTACCTACAGGAACACTTTCTTTCTTTCTTTCTTTCTTTTCTTTTAAATGCCATACCAGCTTCTAAGGCTATATTCATGGCGAGAATGAAGTATAATTAAGTATCTTGATATCAAAAGTATCAAGGGTAAAAAAAGGTTTCCAAATATTTTTATATATATATATAAACCTTAGTGCTTCTCATATATATAATCTATAGGCATAAAATCCCTTTGAACATTTTCACTGTCTCACCTGTGTCCTGCCGGTGGCCTCTTTCTCCATTTCTCCTTGGATCGCTGTGAATTTGGGTTCGATCATCTGTGAGACCCAAAGGCCGAGAGCGTCTCTGTCCGTCTTTGTGTCCACCTGCGCCTTTAGCTCCTGAACCAAACCCACAGCCTCCTGATGCTGCTGCTGTGCCTTCAGCTCCCCCTGCTGGATGTTCTCCCACATCGCCGCCACACGCTGCTCGAGTTGCAGCAATCGCTCGCTGTTAATAAACTCTGATGCAGGCTGCAAGAGAACAGCAACATTTATGCGTCATACTATGATTTCAAATCTTGTATGTTACATGCTAGTTGTTCACACTGACTGCACCCTCTCTTTTATGATACAAGATAAATTTGGATCCATCTGTTCGGGCAATGAAATCAATATCTGGCACATCTACATCTTTGGTTGCTATAGTGATTTCAGCCGGATACCGAGATACTATTTCTTCTCCAATAACGGAGTTGGTGTCAGTATGCCGGGAAGGAAAAAGCAGCTTGGATGCAATTCATGCTTTTTGTTGCTCAGTTACTAATGTGAATCAGATGTGTAAATGTCAACTTACTAGCTTGATGGTGGATGAAGATGTTTAAGATCTTTACCTGTGAGGTGACTGGAGGTTGGATGTGATGTTCTTGAGCCAGTGGCTCTGATGGGAAAGCAGGAAGTGAAGGAAACGATGGTAAGGAGGGGAGAGATGGGAGGGAGGGAAGTGATGCAATAGTGGGCATCAGCGTCTTCCATTCGGTGAGGTTTACAGCGGGGAGGAAGGTCAGAAAACCGGCTGGACCAAGATACCACAATCCTGCAAAACAGAAGAGGTAAACATGGATTAAGTGTTTATAGGCTGTAAAATGGCTCATAAAGTGAAATACAATTCACTAGCGCATTAAAAGACTCTTGGGATTTTACCCAGTTTAGTGGGAGTGAAACGAAAGTGAGATAGAGCTTGCGTGTGCATATTTTGGATGTGTGTGAAAGCAATAAACAGATTTATCAAAACCACATGAGTTCAACTGCAAATAATTGTCCAAGTGTGGATGTTTATCAGTTTTGGTTTCTCAGGGTGAACTCGTACTATGCGTACCGTACCGCGCTGGAGTACGTTTGACCTCCAAAGTATGGTTTGTTTGGCTAGTGTGATAAGTGGCACAGTTCGTTTTGATATAGCGGCACAAGTGTGTAATTTATCATCTATTTCAATGCAATATGTAGAGGTCTTCTTGGGTCCAGAGAAATGTACTTGAACCGAAATTACCCGAATCACTTTTTACCCACACCTGACGTCCATTTTTCTAGAAAATCCCGAAAAATTTAGACCACAGACTGATCCAACCCAGTGGAAATTTTTTAACCCCGCAGGACCTGAATGTAAACGGCACCGACCCCGCATGGACCAGTCAGACAGACAGAAACCCAGTGGCCTCGCAACCAATTTGGCTCACTGCCCTATTTAATTTAATTTGTTATTTGACAACAGCGCTAAAATGTGCATTCAAAATTGATTGACAGGTTTGGCACAATGAAAATTAACCTACTTGCCAGCCATACAATGTCACAAACGCTCTTGGCAAACAGAGGAGGGGTTGGACTCGGTGCACACGTTAGTTTGGGTCTTCTCAGGTCAGTTTGGCAAAAATGCATTTATTTTAAATAAGCTAATATTATACCCGACCAGTGTCCGAGGCACACCTGAGATATTTAGATGCGATATTTAGGGTCTCTGATCGGACCTCGGGTTTTCGGATCCAAGTGGACCTCTAATGTAGACCAATAGACTTGCAATGTAATGTCAATGTGCAATGTAATTACATTAACTATAAGCGACCCTGGACCACAGAACCAGGGTCAATTTTTGGAAATTGAGATTTATCTATCATCTGAAAGCTAAAGAAAAAGGAAAATGGGATTGGACGATATTTGGCCAAGATACAACTATTTAAAAATCTGGAATTTGGTGCAAAAAAAGCTTTTAAAGTTGTTCAATGATGAATACATTTTTTATATTGACAGTCGGAAATTTACAAAATATCTTCATTGGACATGATCTTAGCATCCTTATGATTTTGAGCATAAAAATCTATACGCACAACCGGCGCAACGTCATAGAATGTCTCTGAACAGGTTCACGCCCACTTTTGGGGGAACATAAACTAGACCTTCCATTGACTTCCATTCAAAATAGCGGAACAAAGCAACGCTCGTACACAGCCGGCAGGCGTAAATAACTTATGAAATCACTCAGATTAAACATGTTGAGTAATTATCTGTCCACCCTGCCTGCCATAGAGCGCGAGAGATACATTAACACATTTAATTTGGTCAATATAAAAACATGTCTCTTTCATTCTCCCAGCATCAAATTTGTGTAACAACGCTCCCTATTGGCCAGAGGTGTCTTACACGGACATCGTCCCTCATCGAGTCAACAGGGAAGCAAGTGAATGATTTTACTTCGTATTTGAAAGTTACTTCGTATTTATATATTATGTCTTTATATTTGGAGGAATGAGTGCACTTTTCCGTCGAGTCATACAACTAACTGGCTTAGCGATATTTCCAGCAATCACTGGATGGCGTTGTAACACAAAATTTGACGCTGGGAGAATGAAAGGGACATGTTTTTATATTGACCAAATTAAATGTGTTAATGTATCTTTCGCGCTCTATGGCAGGCAGGGTGGACAGATAATTACTCAACATGTTTAATCTGAGTGATTTCATAAGTTATTTACGCCTGACGGCTGTGTAAAACCGTTGCTTGGTTCCGCTATTTTGAATGGAAGTCAATGGAAGGTCTGTTTTTTCCCCCAAAAAGGGGCGGTGACAAAATTTACAGTCAAGTTCCCGGATGTGCCGGTAGTCCGTATAATTTTGACCCATGCAATGTATTGTTGGCTATTGCTACAAATATACCTGTGGGACTTATTTTTATTTATTTATTAATTTCGAATTTATGCAAAAAAAGAACATCAAACAAGAAAATAAAATTTTCTTCAAGTTCAAGTATACAAAATCACACAAAACGTAAAATCATAATAATTAACAAATTGCATCGTGATATGTATCGTATCGTGAGGCCCTTGACAATACCCAGCCCTAATATTCAAGCCTGATGGAGATAAAATTACTTTCTATAGTAAATCAACAAATGTAAAGCTGTGAATCACACAGTCAAACTTTCACACCAGTATTAAGAGACAAAACTTACCGAACAGCAGCAGAAAAGGTAGCAGAAACAGAAGAAGCTTCAGTAGTTTGGGAAGACACCTAACAGATACAAAAACAAAAGCGATTTTTTTCCCCAAACATTTAACATCTTGACCCTACATCCGCAAATAAACACTATAAATATGACTGATAAATAGATAAATGACAATATTGATATTACAGTTAAAAGCCTTTAACTCTTACCTGGTGAGAAGAAAGACGTTGATCAAAGACATTAATGTTACCAGCTGGTACCACCCTGTTCCTAACCACCAGAAGGCGCCGGTCGCTGCTTTCCCTGTTCAGTGAATATGCGTAAAAGGCATTAGTGATAAAAGAACATCACTTCAATTAGAAATTAAGTACCCAAGTCTCAATCCGAAATACTAGAAGTGTGACTAAAAATATAATTAAGGAATCAATTATTGAGTGCTTGCATTTAGAAACTTTTTCATAGGTTTTAATAAAAGTTATGTGAATGTCAAATAGGGCATGCATGTGATAATTTAGTCATGACAACAAATGTTTTTGCATCACTCAAACTAAATGTATTTTTAATACGGTACAACAATTTATCACCAGCCAAGATGTAAAATAATTACTTGCAAAGCCCATTTGGTTAAAGCTCACCGGTGGCCCAATCAACCATTCAACAATTTTCCAACAGAGTTAAATTTTTCTTATAAGTAGTACATTTAGTCTTTCATATTCATTTTAGAAAATAAATGATTCAGGGAGGAAAAAAAGTAGTTCAAGAATCAAATACAGTTTGAGTGACATGAATCACTGAGCTGAAAGATCAAAAAGACAGTCTCGGATGGTTAAAGGGGTCATAGCATGAAAATCAGACTTTTTCCATTTTTAAGTGCTATAATTGGGTCCCCAGTGCTTCTATCAACCTAGAAAATGTAATCAAGATTAACCCAGTAACTTTGTTTGGGTAAGCCATTTTCTGCAAGCGTGTGAAAAATTTGGTCGGTCAGATTTTGCCTGTTTTGTGAGGTAGGTAGTAAGGCGAATTACAATAATACTGCCCCCTTCATCTGCACTATCCAACCACAGCACTGCCATAGTGCAGAGAGAAAGAGAGAAAGTAAAAAGTACTTGACAGCACAATTGAGTTTCAATTACAACAAACCACCATCATTGTGATCTATGGTTGCACTTCATCCGCTCATTTGCATTTTAAACGACACACCCAAAAACGTCTCACTTTTGCTCAGACCTACAAATTATAAATTTTTACATGCTATAATAAATTAGCTGTGGAGTATTTTGAGCTAAAACTTCACATACACACTCTGGGGACACCAAAGATTTATTTTACATCTTAAAAATATGTCATAATATGACCCCTTTAAGTGATTTGACAGAAAAGTAGTGTGTGTTCACTGTGCTTGAAAAGAGCCATTAAAAGAAAGATGAACATAAAACGGACTATATTAGTGCATGTTTGACATGAGGAAGAGCAGGACGTGATAGAGACAGACATACATGCTTTATAATAGTCTAAAGTATATCAACCTGGAGACAACACTGCCAACCACAGAATGGACTTCAGCTTACGAGCCACAAACACAGGAGCTGAAACAAAACCTCTGCAAACCCTCAGCAGACCAGAACCTGAATGTAAACCAGCAGATATAAACTCACAATCCCACAACATAAAGATATAAATCCAGTAATTTTGCAAAAAATGCAACTGGGGATTCTCAGCAAATCCTGAAATTATTCTGCACATCATGTCATTGTTATAAATTATTATAAATCAACAGCCTTGTAACCCTGGACCACAAAACCAGTCATAAGTTGCACGGGTATATTAAGAGCCATATTAAGGACCAAATTAAAATGTCTTATCGTAAATATATCAAATGTATTCATCATTAGATATACATGTTGCTTATGACTTCACTTTAAAATACTTTTTTTGCACGCTAAAATTCCATATTTTCAAAGTAGGACAATATATGGCCAATCTTAACATGAAAGCTGAATAAATTCATTGATGCATGGTGTAAATCTTAATTTAAAAAAAATCTAACCCTTATGACTGGTTTTGTGGTCCAGGGTCACAAGTTTCAAAAAAAATTTAAATAAGCCTGATAAACAAAAAATACTTTCAAATGCCCAAAGAAAGATGTCAAATAATACAAAAGCATAAATGTATGTAGATTTGATAAATGTGTATAACCTGTGTAAGACACAACAGCCCACAGTGCGGTGAATATGTGACGGGTGTAGGAATAATGTTTCGATTCCACATACTGCTTCTCTTCATTAACATCACCTGTGAATCCGTGACATGAATCAGTATCATCATACATCTTTATATATGAATGCAGTAAAAAAAACAAATACCGTGATATACAAATTAGTACAAAATACAAATCAAGTGAATGTATTGAAATGTAGTCAAAGACTAGAAATACCACTTAAAAAAAGAAAAACTAAATATATGAGCTTTATATTTTTTAGATGCCTCAGACTCGGTGCTAAAATAACAACTGCTTTTGCTCTACTTCTGTAATGCTCACATGTGCTGCTCATACATGCAGCGTAGGTGCTGTAACCTGTTAACGTCAGCGCCAAAAGATTATAGTGCTGCAAAAGCGCAGTTCACGTATGCATTGTGTGAAACCATACTAAGCATCTATTTACATATACATCTATAGTCCCAGTGGTGCGAAAGAGTGGAGGCGGAGACAAATTTGAATATTCATAGATCCACGTATACTAAATGAGGCAAAGATTCAAACTGTTTAATAAACATAATAAAGATGTAAAAGTTTTAAATATACTATTATGATGCTCCAGCCTGGTCTCACTGTTAATACGTAGTATTTACACGTAACTTTAAAAAGCAAAAAACTTATTTTTTGTACATTTAAATAGATGCTAAAACATGTCATTATTATGAGTAAGAAACGCCAATGCCCGCGATTTTAATATTTATAAATAGGAATAACTTGCGTACAAATTTGTACGTTTGTAAAGCTGTAAATACGTAAATAATTTACGTATAAGTCCTGTCAAAACGTCGATATTGTACGTTTCAGTGTGTTTTAAACGCAAGTAAATGTACGTATTGTTCAACCACACTGAAACGTAAAAATACACACGTATTCTCATGAGATCACGTTGGATGCTCAAATGTGCATTTTAAATGAAACAATTCTTGACTATATGGAGACTTTAACATCAGCGCTGATAAAAATATGTGCTGCAAATGCGCAACTCGCGTATGCATTGCAAAACCATACGTGTCCGGAACTGCCGAATGCAGAATCTATGCACACATATATCTATGATCTGAACTGGTATCATTTAATAGAGACAGGGAATTATTCGCATGTTCATAGATCTACGCATACAAAATAAGGCATAGAATTACTTTCAATCTATTTTAACTCATGAAGAAAAAGGAAAAAACATTGAAGCTTAAAGATCAATTTTAAAAGGATAAAATTAGTCAACTACAGGGGGACTTTAAAAATAATATTTGTGATTTTAAGTGGCATATATAGTTATTTACTGATTGAAATGAAGGAAATGATTTGTTAGTCAAAGAATTTGAATGAGAGAGAGTCACCAGATCTGAAAAATCAAAAAAGGAAAATGTTTAAGATGTTTCTGCACCGCTGGTTAAAATGAGATAAGAAAAGAGTTTTGTGCATTCACTGCGCTTGAAAAGAGCCATTAAATGAGTGATGATTGTGAGAGAAAAATACACGACTGACTTTCTGTGTTTAACACACCGACATGAGGAAGAGAGTAAGGACGTGAGAGAGGAAGACAGACATGCTTTATAACAGTAAACTAAAGTATATCAACCTGAAGACAAC